>NC_142436.1:77342500-77650625 GCF_059453495.1 Arachis ipaensis
CTGGGTAAGTGTTGTCACCTAAGTATGCATACTTCAAGCTTCGAGGTAAGGTCTTCAGCTTTAGTTTTGGTGCCTCCACTTTCTTGTTGTCTTTGTGGTTCAGCATGATCGATTTCTCTGTGATTTCTTGTGGCATTTCTTCACCTAATTCTTGTTGTTCCAGCTCCATAATTTCTTCACATTGTTCTTTCTCCAATACTCCTTGGACTATCTTCTCTATGGTATCTACCCTCATGCACTCTCCTATGGATTCTTTGGGGTAACTCATTGCCTTGAACACATTGAAGACCATCTTCTTTTCATGCAACCTCAAGACTAGTACCCCTTTTTGGACATCAATAATGGCTCCAGCAGTAGCTAGAAATGGCCTTCCTAGAATGATAAATGTGTTGGCTTTCTCTTCCATATCCAGCACAACAAAGTTAGCTGGGAAAATAAACTCTCCCACTTTCACCAACAAATCCTTCACTACCCCATGAGGAAACTTGAATATTCTGTCAGCCAATTGGAGTGCCATCCTTGTTGGTTTGGCTTCCTCAATCTTCATCCTTCTCATCATGGCCAAGGACATGAGATTGATGCTAGCCCCCAGGTCACACAGTGCTTTTTCAATGGTGATATCACCTATGATGCATGGAATTTGAAAACTCCCAGGGTCTTTCATTTTCTGGGGGAGCTTCTTTTGTATGATAGCACTGCATTCCTCAGTTAGCACTATGGTTTCCTTCTCTCCCCAATTCCTCTTTCTTGTCATCAACTCCTTTAAAAATTTGGCATAGAGGGGCATTTGCTCTAATGCCTCAGCAAAGGGTATGTTGATCTGGAGCTTCTTGAAGATTTCTAGGAACCTTGAGAACTGGCTGTCTCTTCCATTTTTCCTTAGCCTTTGTGGATAGGGTGCTTGTGGCACATATGGCTTTAAGAATGGCTTTGATGAGGATGGTGTAGGGGTCTCTTCTTCTTTCTTGTTTTCAGGCTCTTTTGCAGCTTCTTTTTCTTGATTGCTTTTATTTGGGGGTGCCTCTTCTACAACTTTTTCACTTTTAAGTGTGATGGCTTTGCATTTCCCTCTTGGGTTGACCATGGTATCACTGAAAAATATATGTGTGGGCATTGGAATTCGCTTAGATAAGTTCGCTAGATGTGCTTCCAATTTTGAAATTGCTGCACCTTGATTTTTTATGTTTGATCTACACTCTTCTTGGTTGGCATCCATCCATCTTCCTTTCGCCTTGTATTTGTCTTTCTAAAATATTAGAAATAGCTCCTGTCAGCTATGATGACATCTGTACTATTGCAGCTTCCACTCTTTCAAAATTGCTCTTGATTTCACATGGTTGCATGGTTGGGGTTGATGTGTCTTGATGGTGGTTGTTGTGTGTTTGTTGGGTGGAATGATATGAGGTGTTTTGTGAGTTATGGTAAGGTCTGTTATTGCCTGATTGATGGTTAGGGTTATGGTTGTTGTGTTGGTTGGATTGGAATGGTCTGTTATGGTCCTGGTTGTGGCTTTGTTGGTTTTCCAACCCAAAGTTTGGGTGGTTCTTCCAACCTGGGTTATATGTCTTGGAGTTTGGGTCATATGATGGTCTAGAAGAGTTGTTCAAGTAATTCGCCTGCTCCCATTCACTTTCAACTTCTGGGGCATCTTCTTCCTGTGATGGTGCTTGAGCTTGGACAGCTGAAACTTGGCCAGTCTCCATCCTCTTTGTTAGGGCTGCTAGTTGTGCTGCAATCATCTTATTTTGTGCTAACAAGGTATCCATAGAATTTAGCTCCAGCACTCCCTTCTTTTGAGATCTTTCTGAAGCATAGAAGTATTCATTTTCAGCTACAGTCTCTATAACATCTATGGCTTCTTCAATGGTTTTCTTCTTGTTAAGTGACCCTCCTGAAGAGTGGTCCACGACTTTCTTTGCTTCATATGACAGCCCTTCATAGAAGATGTGGAGTTGAACCCATTCGTTGAACATGTCTGAGAGGCACTTTCTTATCAAGTCTTTGAACCTCTCCCAAGCCTCATAAAGTGTTTCACCATCCTACTGTCTGAAGGTCTGCACCTCAGCTCTCAATCTATTGACTCTCTGTGGAGGGTAGAATCTTGCTAGAAATTTGTTCACAACCTCATCCCAAGTTGTTAGGCTTTCCTTGGAAAATGCTTCCAACCACTTTTCTGCCTTATCTCTAAGTGAGAAAGGGAACAAAAGTAGCTTGTAGGTGTTAGGGTGTACACCATTAGACTTTACAGTGTCACAAATCCTCAAGAATGTAGTGAGATGTTGGTTTAGGTCCTCCTGGGCTCCCCCTCCATATGAACAATTATTCTGAATAAGTGTGATGAGTTGAGGCTTCAACATAAAGTTGTTAGCATGAATTGTTGGTTTGAGAATGCTGCTGCCACAGTTTCCTAGATTTGGGTTGATGTAGGAGCCTAAGACTCTCCTCTCTTGCCCAACATGATTGCCAGCATCCACTCCAACATGGTCTTGTACCTCTCCTTCCATAGTTGCTCCTAGATCTTTGACGTGGCAGAAATTTGCGGATTAAGAAATTGATGTAAGAGGAACGTTGCAAGTACAGTCCTTAACCAACAAAAATCTGCTTATCAATTTAGAAGGGTTATCACAAAATTAGAATTAAAATACTGGGAGTATGAATCCCAGGTCTTCTCCCAACGAGTTGCAGAAAGATGTGCTATTTTATTAATCAGATATTTTCTAAAATAGTTTGAGTTGATAAACAGGAAATTAAATTAGAGAATTTATATAATTTAAATAAAAACCTTGACATGGAGTAGATTAGTCGGAAGTCCTATTCTTGTTGGAGTTCTCCCAAGATCAATTGATAATTGAAGGTTGTTCTGCTCAGTTATCCCTTACCAGATAAAGGAAAGTTAAGCAAGTTGGAAGTCAGTTTCTATTCACAAGTTTTAATCCTCTCCCTTGGGAAGGACTAGTGTCAGTGACTAGAGGGCGACCCAACGATAAACCCAATTATAATTTTACTCTTGAGCATTCCAACTCAAGGTCCTCCTTTCAATCAACTCCCAATCAAGTTATGGAACTACTCGCTCATTATGATTGTAAACTTCACAAAATAAGAAAGGGAAATAAAGAAAGACATGATAAATAATAATAATCAAAGAGACCAATTAAAAATAAAAATAGTTCTTGTATTAATAAATTCTAAAAATAATCCAATAGTAATTCTAAACAAATTAAGGATATGAAAGAGTAAGTGACAAGTAAGGAAACAAACTAGAATGATGAAGTCTTGGCGGAGGTAATAACTCTTCTCAATATCCCAATCTAAAAAGCAATAAAAACAAAATCCTAAGAACTATGAATGTGTAGAGAGAAAACCTAGAGGAGGAGTAAAATCAGATCTCAAAAACTAAAAATTATGCAGAATGAATGTCCCTCTAGTCTCTGCATGTTCCCTGGCTCTAATCTGCTTTTCTAGGTCAAAAACTGGGTCAAAACAGGGCCCAAAATCGCCCCCAGCGAATTCTGCAGATTCTGCAGATCGCGTGCGTCACGCGATCACGTCATCCATGCATTCGCGTCATCCAGCGTTTTGCCTTGCCACGCGTGCGCGTCGTCCACGCATTCGCGTCACTTGTGCAGTTTCCAATCCATGCGTTCGCGTCAGGCACGCGATCGCGTCACTGCAATTTCCTCTATTTCGCGCTGTCGCGTGAGCCATGCGCCCGTGTCACTTCTCGCTGGTAATCTCCTTAATTTCTTGTGTTCCTTCCATTTTTGCATGCCTCCTTTCCAATCCCCAAGTCATTCATGCCCTATAAAGCCTGAAACATTTAACACACGGATCACGGCATCGGATAGAATAAAGGAGAATTAAAATACATAATTAAAAGTCTCTAGGAAGCAAGTTTTCAATCATGGAGTAATTTTGGGAAGGAATTGTAAATACATGCTAATTTAATGAATAAGTGGGTAAAGATTTGATAAAACCACACAATTAAACACAATATAAACCATAAAATAATGGTTTATCAATCTTCCTCTACTACTTCATCTCCAACTATGCCTTTGCCTCTTGCTTCCCTCCTTAATTTAAGGAGGGTCCTCTCAGGTTCACTATCGAAGGTGGATGAAGTTTCTCCCATTCTACCTGTCATACATTCAATAAACAGCAAGCAGAGGGCAAGTGAAGGAATCACTCTTGTTTAGATTAATGGTTAGCTTGGTTGATGCAATTAATCAAACAGTTAGAAGAATGCAAATATGAAGTATGAATAACTAAAATCCAAAGTAAAATAAAAAAAACATAACAGAAAAAGAATTAAGGAACTAAAAAAAATAACAAGGGAATTAAGATGCTTAATCTAGCTCTCCAATCAATTTTATCATTGTCAAATTCAAACCAATCTCCGGCAACGGCGCCATAAAACTTGATGGACCGGAATTCACTCCCCATGTAAAAAAAATGATGAATCCGTTCTTTTGGCAAGCGCACCAAAAATTATTGTCAAGTAATAACCCATAGTGGAGTGGGATCGTATCCACAGAGATTGGTAGATTTGAGCAATTTTAATCAATTGGTGAATTAGTTAAGCTAAGCAGAATAGATTATGATTGCAGAATTGTAAATAGACAGAAACATAAATGACTCAAAAGTAAATGTAAGCAGTAAAGTGCAAAAAAGAAAATGGAAATAATGTAAAGTGCAGAAATGTAAATGATTTAATTGTAAATGGGAATGGGGATTTGCAGAATATAAAGAAAGCTATAAAGAAAGTGAAAGATAAGGATAGGGGAATTCATTGAGATCAGGAGATGTTGTCTCTTTGGATTAAATCCAGCTCATATCCTCTTCAATCATGCAACTCATTGACCTCTTGGCAATCATGATTGATTGAGCCCCAATCCCTTGGTGGCTCAATCTCTCAGATCTTGATCAATAGCCAATTCCTTGGTCTAATTGCTCATGAAGATAGATATGCTTGGTCCCTGATTATACCACACATCATCATAGGTCCAAGTAGAGGGAGGATTTGATGCACGAAAACTTGTCTCTCAACAAATTTCCCTCGGCAAGAATACCAAGTTGTCGTCAAGTAAAAACTCAAAATAAAGTGAGGTCGAATCCCACAGGTATTGATTGGTCAAGCAACTTTAATTAGAGGAATGTTCTAGTTGAGCTAAGCAAAAATTGAGTTGAGTAATTGCAGAAAGTTAAATGGCGGGAAAGTAAATAACTAAAATTGTAAGTGCTGGAAATAAATGATGGAATGTAAATGGCATGAAGTAAATTGCAGAATCTTAAATGGGGAGTTGGGGTGATAAGTAGAAAAGTAAATGGCAGAAAATAAAGAGAATGGGTAAGATTAGAAATGGGGGATTCATTGGGCTTAGGAGATGTTGCATTCTCCGGATCAAGTTCATTCTCATCTCTTCCTCAATCAATGCATTCATTGATCTCCTTGGCAATCTTAAGTGATTGGATTCCAATTCCTTGGCAACCCAATCTCTCTAAACTTGAACATTGCCCAATTCCTTGATTTAATTGCTCATGGGAAGAGATGAAGTTTGGTCACTGATTATACCACATGCATTCCCAAATCAAATTGTTGGTAGGATTATATGTCACTATATCCATCCAAACCCCAATTTGGTCCAGCATGAGAAAGAAATTCTAGCGTGATCTCCTCATTCCTCTTCCAAGGTTCCGAGGAGATCCAATTATGGAGAGCTTCTCTTCCAAGATAGCTAACCAATTGGATGAAGAGCGAAAGCTTTCTAGTAAAATCAAGAGAAAAGAAAGAGGAAGAATAATGAAAACTATTATTGATCCATCAAATTACAACAGAGCTCCCTAACCCATTGAAAAGGGGTTTAGTTGTTCATAGCTCTGGAAATGGAAAGCAAAAACGAAAAGTGCATTATGAAATTAAACTAGAAGTTGCAGAGAAAGTAAAATATACAAAGTATAGTTCTCAAGTTCCAGATCTCCCTTTTTAATTCAAAACTATCCCTATATATACTACGCTTCTGATTTTCTAGTTAGCTCTTCAAGTCTTGGATATGGGCCCTTGATCTTTAGTTGAAGCAGTTACAATCTTTAGTGGGCTCAGCTTTGTTTGAAAAGAAAGTGTGAGTTAGGCATGATGGGAAGTTAGTTAGGGCGTTAGTGGCGTTAACGTTAAGTGTAAACTTGGGTTCGAGAGCGTTAGTGACGATAACTTTGTTACTAACATTCCAAACTAATTGATCCACGTTAACTTCAACGTTAGTGGTACTAACGTAGCAACTAACGTAGCCTCTTAGCCCTTCGCAAACGTTATTGGCACTCACCTTTACCAATAACGTTGCTCTTTGTCCCTTTCTTCCACATTAATGGTCCACGTTAGTATAACTAACGTGGCCTTTAACGTGGGCATGCCAAGGCTCGAGAGCGTTAGTGACACTCACCTTTGTCACTAACACTTCAAAATGCCCCTTCCTTCCACGTTAGTGCTTCACGTTAATGGCACTAACGTGACCACTAACGTGGGTGTATATGCCATCTCCAACGTTAGTGACAAAGGTGAGTGTCACTAATGTTGGCCTATCATTCATTGCTCCACGTTACCCTTCACGTTAGTGGTCTTAACGTGACCACTAACGTAGGCAATTTAGGCTTGGTCTAGCGTTAGTGACAAAGGTGATTGTCACTAACGCTTGCGACTTCCTCTTCACTCCACGTTAGAGCCCACGTTAATTGGATTAACGTGGCTCTTAACGTGGCTTAGTATGGCATTTTGGAACGTTAGTGGTGTTCACTTTCACCACTAACGTTGGAGCTCCCCTTTTCTTCCACGTTAGTTCCCACGTTAGTGTAACTAACGTGGCACTAACGTGGGTTATGATGGCATTCGAAGGTGTTATTGGTGGTAACTTTACCACTAACGTTGCAAGCTCGCTCCCATTCCACGTTAGTGGTCACGTTAGTGAAGCTAACGTGGCTCTTCTTTGCTTCCTTTGTCCTGAAATCCAACAAACAAGGTGCATCAAAGCTTTGTTTCAAGTCATGAGATCATGCATCATCCATTTTATCATTCAATTCATGCATAATTCTCATGAAATCATGTAAAGTTCACAATGTTTGCTTGAATCAAGATGTAAGTGCATATTCACCCAAAACTTGCTTATTTACTAAGAGAATGCATGAAACTACCCTAAAATATTAAAGAAAAAGGTCAGTGAAACTGGCCAAAATGCCCTGGCATCACAACACCAAACTTAAAGCTTGCTTGTCCCTAAGCAAGTACTGAAACATAAGAATGATGAATGAAAGAACAAGAGACACAAGTTCTTATTATAGAAGTTAAGCTCTTAGTTTATGGGGTTTCATGCATAGCAACTTAGGTTCATTCCTTTACTGGTTTTTAGGTCCCTATCATGTTCTTGAATATTTGCTTGATTGCATCCTATGAGATCTTTATTCCTTGATCTTCCCTTTCTTTTCAGGGTTTATTGCATTCTTAGGCTAAGTACTTTGTGAGGGGGCAACTCTTTAAATAAGCTTTCACCCAACACTCCCGAACTAGTTGGTTCAAGGTGCTAGGTGTTGAAACATCCCTAAGGACTTACTCCCTTAAGTCTCTCTCCCCCATACATGTACACCATAGGCATATGGTTTGTTATTTTCTTTCCTTGAGGCCTTGGTGTCCAGTACCTCTTTGGGTTACTAAATGTTTTGTAGCAAGGTTGCTCTTGATAGTGGATTTTCAGTTGATAATTCCGGGTTAGTTATCCCAAGTTACCAAGTGATAAAGCACTCCTAAGAACTTATTCATCCAAGCAGATCCTTGGCACAGGAACACCACAGACACATCCCTCAAGATTTAAACCCTTGGTGCCTAGCCTTATTTCTTGTTCTTTTTCTTTCTTTTTCCAACTCTCACTGTTTAGCTAGTCTCATAGAATGTGCTTCAAGCATAGGATTCAGAACATCTAGTTGCCTGTGTACCTTGTTGGTGAACCAACATAGCTAACCAATTACCACACCAAAAACATTGAGAACTTACTCCACAAAATGAACTCCACTCTGGTTTTTCATAACATTTTCTTTTATTTAGCTTAAAAGAAAAGCATACATTTAAGCAGGGTGAAAATGAAAATAGAAAACTGAGACTAGCACACATAGACTTAAGCAATGAAATCTTAAAGACAGAATTGAAAATTCCTAAGCTACTATGGATGCATGTTCTGTTTCATACATGATTTTCCTTATTTTAAGCTTGAAAGAAATAAAAGGAAAAGGAACTCCGCCACCTTTTACTCATGGGGGTGCCCATGCTCTCTCTCTTGTTTGTCTTCTTTGTGTCCTTCTTGATTGCTCGAATCCCCATTTCCTTTGTGCTTTCCGATCAACTTTTTTCAGAAGCCAGCATCTTCCATCTTCTTCTTCAATGCTTCCTTCTGTTGTTTCACTTTCCCTTCCTCTTGTTCTGTTAAGTCTTTGTGAACTGTATCATACCTTGGGATGGCAGAGTGCAAATTATGCATATGCCCAGCCACATAAGTCAACTTGGCCTGAGTGTTTATGTTGACTTCTTTCCTATGTAGTTGCCGTCCTTCATTAAGCACGCTGAACTCGTTGAATGCTTTCATCTGAGCTAACTGACGTTGGTTGAGTTCTTGAAGGCGTTTATCTTGACGCTCTTGCCTTTCAGTTACTTGATTGATGGCTTGGGTGAGCTGGGAGTAGTGTTCCTATTGCTGCTCCATTTGTTGTTTCTGCCATTCCCCTTGTTGATTCATCCAATTAGAAAGTAGTTCTTCCTGACGATCCATCCTTTGGGATTGAAAGTGTAGTTATTTTTCTTGTCCTTCCATATATCTCCTTGCCAAATCCTCAATGGCTCCTTGAATGTGAACCAGATTTATGTTGGTTGGATCGTATTGCTCTTCTTGTTGGTATTCTGTTTGTTGAGGTTCTTCTTGATGAGGTTCTTCTTGTGATGTTCTTTTCCTTATCTGAGGCCTTCTTTGTTGTTGAGCAGGTGCCACATATGTTATGCGCTAGAGCGTAACTAACCTTCCAGGGTTTATCCAATTTGGGTTGCTATCTTCGAAGACTACCTTGGCTTTCATACATAGTCTCAAGATGGTACTGTGGTAGCAAAGTCGAGCACTCAGATCAACCTTTTCGGCTGCTTCTTGGATCCCCTCAGCTATAATTTCATGTACATTGATGTCTCCACCCCTCATAATGCAATGTACCATAGTAGCTCGAGCAATGTTGACCTCAGAATTGTTTAAGGCTAGAAGGATAGATCTTCTCACGAGCTCAAACCATCCCTTAGCTTCTGGGATGAGATCTCCTCTTCTAATGAACCGTGGCCTCTTATCTGAATACCTTTCCCAATCTGATCCTATAACACACATATCGTTCACAATTTCTTCAAGCTCATCATTGTCGGGGCCATTACTTATTCTTGCTTGATAACTGGGCTTGTCAGAAGGTTGTAATCTCAGATGAAGAGTCCTCATTATGGCATTGGGACTTTCCTTTCACGTAGCTACTGAAGGTAGGAGCTTTGGTAGTGTCTTCTCTGGTCACATTGGCATAGAACTCCTTAATGAGATTTACATTTATCTTTGTGTCTGGGTTCGTGAGCTCTTGCCAACCCCTTTGTTCAATCTTCTCTCTAATCTGTGGGCACTCATCATCATTGAACTGGAATGTCAATTCTGGCAATATTTTTTTGTGCTTTATCCGTTCAAATTGAAGCTCATGGAAGGCGGTCTTGAACCTTCCCTCATCAAAAGGGATGCTCTCCACCGGTCCCTTTCCTTTTCGCCTCTTGGAGCTTGATGATGCCACGAGTGATCTCTAAATTGTAGAAGTGTGAATGGTTTGAAAGGGTGTAGCTAAAGGTGTGGGTGAGATTAAGAAGTATGAATAAAGGAGAATTGGAATGTGAAGAGGTACGGAATAAGAGCCACTTATATAGAAAAGTGGTGAGTAAATAAAAGGTGTGGATTGATGGTATAGGCTAATCATGGACGGTTGGAGTTTGGCATGAAATGAGCAAAATGATCACCACTTTTATGATGGATTGGTTCAGTCTCCAAGGATATTCTCTTTCCAATGTTGCATGGCAACATTTTCCAATGCATTCCTTTTTTGAAGACATGTGTATAGACCCCTTTTGTGAAGTGGCTGAACTCCCTTCTTCATTTGTCCCATCAATTCCATCCAATCTTCCCTTCATTTCTCCTACAAGATAAAAGGAATAAAAGTAATGAGTTTGGATAGTGGCGGCAAAATTAGAGAGTGGAATAACTACTTTTTAAAATTTTTGTTTTTACATAACTAAGTGCTATTCATGAATACAACCCAACTGACCGATTAATTATTCATGTATGCAACATTGGTGACACCAAACTTAGTTTGTGACCATGTGGTGTAAAAAGAGTTGATTAAGGCTCTAAGAGTAACACAATATGAACTGTGTTCTTGTCTTCTTAGTGTGCCTGGAACACCAAACTTGTTGTTCCCTATATGTTGCATATAAGGATTCATCTAAATGTTTGTCACAGTTGATTTGGAATTCATAAACCTTGCTTTATTAACTACTTTAAACATAAAAAAATGAAAGGATATAAAACATGAGTTGCCTCCCATGAAGCGCTTCTTTAGTGTCATTAGCTTGACGTTTTGCCTTTGTCATGGTGGTTGGTAATGCCTCAAATCTTCCCCTCTCGCAGTGAATCTATCTCCGTTAGCTTCATTAAGAATCTCCATATGTTCCAAGGAGAGAATTCTGCTGATGGTGTAAACTTTAGGCATTTGAGATAGAATGGTGGGGAGATGAGGTGGAATAGCTGGGAAATGAGTAGAGATTACTTTATCCCCCTGAGGAGAAATCCTCTGTAGGGATCTTCTTGTTCCTCCATCCCATTGGTGCCTTCTTTCTTGTTTCTTTTAATGCTATCTTACTCCTTGTAACCTCTTTTCCTAGGGAGATTTTGTTGCTGGTCTCAGATGACTCTGGTGGGTTTAGCTCCTCTTGGGTTTCCTTTAGCTGTTGTACCTTCTGACTGTATTGTTTGTCAACTAAAGGTATTCCCAGGTGTATTGTTTGTGCTTCAGTGCTTGTTTCTTCCACCATTGCCTTATTGTGATCCTCCCTTGATTCCTCGTTTTCTTGATCTGCTTCTTGTGAAGGTCTGAAGACATTGAAGGTAAGTTGTCCATCATGTATCCTCAGTATTAGCTCTCCTCGCTCCACATCTATAAGTGCTCTGCCTGTGGCTAGGAATGGTCTTCCCAATATGAATGGATGGAGATGACTTTCTTCCATCTCCAAAATAACAAAGTCTGTGGGAAGGAAGTAGTTCCCAACCTTTACCAGCACGTTCTCAACCACTCCTATGGCTTGTTTTTGAGTTTTTTCAGCCAACTTGATGACTACGTCTGTGGGCATTAGCTCATTGATCTGAAGCTTCTTCATGAGGGATAAAGGCATTAAGTTGATGCTTGCTCCCAGGTCACAGAGTCTTTTATCAATTACTGTTTCTCCTATAGCACAAGGGATGTGAAAACTCCCTGGATCCTTCCTTTTTGTAGGCAACTCTGTTTGAATGAGAGCACTGCACTCCTTATTCATCATTATTGTTTGCCCTCCCTTTAGTGAGCTTTTCTTGGTCAGCAGCTCTTTCATGCATTTAATGTATGAGGGCATTTGTTGGAGAGCCTTGATGAATGGTATGTTTACATGGAGAGATGCAAACATGTCAAGGAATTTTGAGTACACTCTCCTTTCTACACCACCCTTGAGTCTTTGGGGAAAAGGTGCATATGGGTTCAGAATTTCCTTCTCCCTTAACCCCTTCTTCTGTGTGGAGTTGGTTTCTTGGTCACCTCTTCCTGCTTCTCTGCTAGAATATTTCGAGAGTGTTCTAAGGGTTTGTTCAGTTCTTCCACACTCCCTTCATCACTTATAGTGACCATCTTACATTTTCCCATCTTACTTTCTTTGCTTCACCTCTCGGGTTTTTCTCTATGTCACTTGGGAAACTATCAGTAGGTTTAGGAATCTTCTCAGAGAGGTACCCCACTTGAAATTCCAGCCTCTTGATGGTGTCTCCCTGGTTTTTGATATTAGCTCACACCTCATCCTTGAACACTCTGTTGTCTTGGATTTCCTTGCATATACCTTCAAGTAGAGTCTCAATTCTAAAGAGTCTATCTTCGGATGGTGATGATAGGTTGAGGTTGGAGGGGTGAGAAGGGCCATTTTAGTTTTGATATGGATGTTGAGAGGCATGGTTGGGTGGGTGTTGATATGATCTCTGTGTGGAATGTTGGTGAGTTGCATTGTTGTTGGGGTTGTGACGTCTCTGATCTTGGCCTTGATCTTGTTGATTTCCCCACCCAAAGTTTGGGTGGTTCTTCCAACCAGAATTATAAATTTTGGAGTATGGATCATGGGTTTGCCTAGCTGAGTTCCCAATATAGTTAGCTTGTTCCTGGTCACCCTCTTCCTCTGCATTCACTCCTTCTTGAGCTGCTGATGAGGTGGTGACTGCTGCAACTTGGTTTCTTTCCATCTTCTTGGTAAGGTCAGCCAACTGCTTGGTGATCATCTTGTTTTGAGCCAGCAGTGCGTCCATGTTGTTCAGCTCCATTACTCCTCGAGTGTTGCCCCTTTCAGAAGCATAGAAGTAGTCATTCTCAGCTACAGTTTTGATGACATCTATGGCTTCTTCAATGGTCTTCTTCTTGTTCAGAGATCCCCCAGATGAGTGGTCTAATGCCTTCTTTGATTCGTAAGAAAGACCCTCATAGAAAATTTGTAACTGCACCTATTCATTGAATATGTCTGGCGGGCACCTTCTTGTTAAGTCCTTAAACCTCTCTCATGCTTCATAGAGAGTTTCACCATCTTATTGCCTGAAGGTTTGTACCTCAGCTCTCAATCTGTTGATTCTTTAAGGAGGGTAGAATCTCGCCAAGAATTTGTTCACCACATCCTCCCAGGTTGTTAAACTCTCCTTCGGGAAGGATTCCAGCCATTTAGATGCCTTGTCCTTGAGTGAAAAATGGAAACAGAAGCAGTCTATAGGTGTCAAGATGAACACCATTAAACTTCATAGTATCACATATCCTTAGGAAGGTGGTGAGATGTTGATTGGGATCTTCTTGGGCACTTCCTCCGAATGCACAGTTGTTCTAGACTAGGGTGATGAGCTGGGATTTTAGTTCAAAGTTATTGGCATGTATGGTTGGCTTTTGGATGCTACTTCCACAGTTTCTTGGGTTTGGATTGATATAAGAGCCTAGAACTCTTCTCTCTTGCCCAGCATGATTTACTGGGCCTTCTCTGGCATGGTTGTGAGCTTCTTCTTCATGGTGGTTCTCCATATTCTCCTCTATGTCTAGTTCAAAATACTCTTCCTCTTCCTCAGCACCAACGACTCTATTTCCTCTTGCTTCCCTCCTTAATCTAAGAAAGGTCCTCTCAGGTTTAGAATCAAAGGAAGTTGAAGCCCCGCTTCTCCTACCTGTCATACAACCAACAAGGCAAAAAGTAAGAAAGAAATTGAATGGAAATTACTCTTGTTAGAATGGCTGTTAGTGTGAGTAATGCAATATATCAAACAGTTAGTGGGTTAGTGAACTAAATTGTAAACAACTGAAGAAAACACAATAAACAGGTAAGGGAAAAAGGGAAGAAAATAGCTAGAACTGAAAGTAAATCGCTCAAATGGAATTAAACAAAACGAAAGAAAATTGCTCAATCTAGTTATCCTCCAACTTAATCATTATCGATACAAAATCAATTACCGGCAACGGCGCCATAAACATGATTCACGGAAACTTGTCTCTCAACAAATTTTCTTCAGCAAGTATACCGAATTTTCGTCAAGTAAAAACTCACAATAGAGTGAGGTCAAATCCCACAGGGATTGATTGGTCAAGCAACTTTAATTAGAGGAATGTTCTAGTTGAGCTAAGCAGAAATTTAGTTGAGTAATTACAAAAGTTAAATGGAGGGAAAGTAAATAACTGAAAATGTAAGTGCTGGAAATAAATGACGGAATGTAAATGGCATGAAGTAAATTACAGAATCTTAAATGGGGAGTTTGGGAGATAAGCAGAAAAGTAAATGGCAGAAAATAAAGAGAATGGGTAAGATCAAAAATGGGGGATTCATTGGGCTTAGGAGATGTTGCATTCTCCAGATCAAGTTCATTCTCATCTCTTCCTCAATCAATGCATTCATTGATCTCCTTGGCAATCTTAAGTGATTGGATTCCAATTCTTTGGCAACCCAATCTCTATAAGCTTGAACAATTGTCCAATTTCTTGATTTAATTGCTCATGAGAAGAGATGAAGTTTGGTCACTGACTATACCACATGCATTCCCAAATCAAAGTGTTGGTAGGATTATATGTCACTATATCCATCCAAACCCCAATTTGGTCCAGCATGAGAAAGTAATTCTAGCATGATCTCCTCATTCCTCTTCCAAGGTTCCGAGGAGATCCAATTATGGAGAGCTTCTCTTCCAAGATAGCTAACCAATTGGATGAAGAACGAAAGCTTTCTAGTAAAATCAAGAGAAAAGAAAGAGGAAGAATAATGAAAACTATTATTCATCCATCAAATTACAACAGAGCTCCCTAACCCAATAAAAAGAGGTTTAATTGTTCATAGCTCTGGAAATGGAAAGCAAAAATGAAAAGTGCATTATGAAATTAAACTTGAAGTTGCAGAGAAAGTAAAATATACAAAGTATAGTTCTCAAGTTCCAGATCTCCCTTTTTAATTCAAAACTATCCCTATATATACTACTCTTCTGATCTTTTAGTTAGCTCTTCAAGTCTTGGATTTGGGCCCTTGATCTTTAGTTGAAGCAGTTATAGTCTTTAGTGGGCTCAGCTTTGCTTGCAAAGAAAGTGTGAGTTAGGCATGATGGGAAGTTAGTTAGGACGTTAGTGGCGTTAACGTTAAGTGTAAACTTGGGTTCGAGAGCATTAGTGACGATAACTTTGTCACTAACGTTCCAAACTAATTGATCCACGTTAACTTCAATGTTAGTGGTACTAACGTAGCCTCTTAGCCCTTCGCAAACGTTATTGGCACTCATCTTTACCAATAACGTTGCTCTTTGTCCCTTTCTTCCACGTTAATGGTCCACGTTAGTGTAACTAACGTGGCCTTTAACGTGGGTATGCCAAGGCTCGAGAGCGTTAGTGACACTCACATTTGTCACTAACGCTTCAAAACGCCCCTTCCTTCCATGGTAGTGCTTCACGTTAATGGCATTAACGTGACCACTAACGTGGGTGTATATGCCATCTCCAACGTTAGTGACAAAGGTGAGTGTCACTAACATTGGCCTATCATTCATTGCTCCACGTTACCCTTCACGTTAGTGGTCTTAACGTGACCACTAACGTAGGCAATTTAGGCTTGGTCTAGCGTTAGTGACAATGGTGATTGTCACTAACACTTGCGACTTCCTCTTCACTCCACGTTAGAGTCCACGTTTTGGATTAACGTGGCTTAGTGTGGCATTTTGGAACGTTAGTGGTGTTCACTTTCACCACTAACGTTGGAGCTCCCCTTTTCTTCCACGTTAGTTCCCACGTTAGTGTAACTAACGTGGCACTAACGTGGGTTATGATGGCATTCGAAGGCGTTATTGGTGGTAACTTTACCACTAACGTTGCAAGCTCGCTCCCATTCCATGTTGGTGGTCACGTTAGTGAAGCTAATGTGGCTGCTAACGTGGCTCTTCTTTGCTTCCTTTGTCCTAAAATCCAACAAACAAGGTGCATCAAAGCTTTGTTTTAAGTCATGAGATCATGCATCATCCATTTTATCATTCAATTCATGCATAATTCTCATGAAATCATGTAAAGTTCACAATATTTGCTTGAATCAAGTTGTAAGTGCATATTCACCCAAAACTTGCTTATTTACTAAGAGAATGCATGAAACTACCCTAAAATAGTAAAGAAAAAGGTCAGTGAAACTGGCCAAAATGCCCTGGCATCAGGATTGTATATCACCATATCCAAACACCAAAACCCAGATCCTACTCAAGTGTGAGAAGGGATTTCTAGCATGGTTTTATGTTTCCTTTTCCAAGGTTCACCCATTTTGCATTTAACCCCTTTTCCAAGGTGATTGAACACTAACATTAAAACAAAATTCCTTCTAGCAACTCAAAGAGAAGATGCAAAGAAGAAGAAATTCACTATCATTAATCCATCAAGTACAACAGAGCTCCCTCTCTCAATGAGAGAAAATTTAGCTACTCATAGCTCAGAGAAAAGTACAAGAGATGGAAGAGATGATAAAGTGAAAAGTAAATCTAACTATAACTAATAGCTCCACTGCTTAACCCCTTTCTCAGTACTTTTAGGGGTTATTTATACTACTCCTAGCACTAGAAATTAAAGAAAATACAAAAGTGAAAAGAAAATTACAATTTGGAGGGAAAAGAAACTCAATAAACGTGATCTCCCAGCTGGCGTGTGACTGGCGCTTCAGTGGCGTGCTACGCCCAGCTCTAAATCTGGCTTGGCGCGCTATGCCCAACTCTTCAAGTGGCACGCCCTCCTTCATTGGCATCCCTGGCGTGGCACGCCCAAGGTTCTTTAAGCACTTGTGTAGCCTGGCGTGCCACGCCTTTGACCTTAAGTGGCACGCCCAGGCCTTCTCCCTCTTCTCATTGCCTCTGGAAAGTTGAACTAGCATGGCACGCCCAGGGTCTGGCGTGCCACGCACATTATGTGTGCTTGGCCTTCCTCTCTGGAAAACTGAACTAGCGTGGCATGCCCAGGGTCTAGCGTGCCACGCCCATTTGTGTGCTTAGCTCCTGTGCTGGCGTGCCACGTCCAGAACTCAAATGGCATGCTGAAGTGATAAATGGTAGCTGGTGTGCCACGCCTTCGATACCAAGTGGCACGTCCATATGGGTGGCTGGTGCACGAAATTGTGATCTCAAGCAACGGCGCCAAAAACTCTGTACGCACGTCTTAATAAATCGTTTTTCATTCACAACTTCGATACAACTAACCAGCAAGTGCACTGGGTCGTCCAAGTAATAAAACCTTACGTGAGTAAGGGTCGATCCCACGGAGATTGTTGGTATGAAGCAAGCTATGGTCACCTTGTAAATCTCAGTCAGGCGGATATAAAATAGTTATGGAGTTTTTGAAAATTTATAATAAATAGACATAAAATAAAGATAGAAATACTTATGTATATCATTGGTGAGAATTTCAGATAAATGTATAGAGATGCTTTCGTCCCTCTGAACTTCTGCTTTCCTGCTGTCTTCATCCAATCAGTCTTACTCCTTTCTATGGCTGGCTTTATGTAAGGACATCACCATTGTCAATAGCTACTTTTCATCCTCTCTGGAAAATGGTCCGATGCGCTGTCACTGCATGGCTAATCGTCTGGAGGCATCACCGCGGTCAATGGCTGCATCCTATCCTCTTGTAAAAATGGTCCAAATGCTCTGTCACAGCACGGCTAATCATCTGAGGTTCTCGATCATACTGGAATAGGATTCACCCTCCTTTTGCATCTGTCACTACGCCCAGCACTCGCGAGTTTGAAGTTCGTCACAGTCATTCAATCCCAGAATCCTACTCGGAATACCACAGACAAGGTTTAGACTTTCCGGATTCTCATGAATGCCGCCATCAATCTAGCTTATACCACGAAGATTCTGATTAAGAGATCCAAGAGATAATCATCCAATCTAAGGTGGAACGGAAGTGGTTGTCAGGCACGCGTTCGTGGGGGAATAATGATGATTGTCACGTTCATCACATTCATGTTGAAGTGCGAATGAATATCTTAGAAGCGGAATAAGTTGAGTTGAATAGAAAAACAGTAGTACTTTACATTAATTCATGAGAAACAGCAGAGCTCCACACCTTAATCTATGGAGTGTAGAAACTCTACCGTTTGAAAATACATAAGTGAGAGGTCCAGGCATGGCCGAATGGCCAGCCCCCATGATCTAAGAACCAGACGTCCCAAGATGTCTAGTATAATAGTAAAAAGTTTTATTTATAATAAACTAGCTACTAGGGTTTACAAAAGTAAGTAATTGATGCATAAATCCACTTCCGAGACCCACTTGGTGTGTGCTTGGGCTGAGCTTGAAGTTTACACGTGGAGAGGCTTTTTCTGGAGTTGAACGCCAAGTTGTAACATGTTTCTGGCGTTCAACTCTGGTTCGTGACGTGTTTCTGGCGTTTAACTCCAGACTGCAGCGTAGAACTGGCGTTCAACGCCATTTTGCGTCATCTAAACGCGGCCAAAGTATGGACTATTATATATTGCTGGAAAGCCCTAGATGTCTACTTTCCAACGCAATTGGAAGCGCGCCATTTTGAGTTCTGTAGCACTAGAAAGTCCACTTTGAGTGCAGGGAGGTCAGAATCCAACAGCATCAGCAGTCCTTCTTCAACCTCTGAATCTGATTTTTGCTCAAGTCCCTCAATTTCAGCCAGAAAATACCTGAAATCACAGAAAAACACACAAACTCATAGTAAAGTTCAGAAATGTGAATTTAGCATAAAAACTAATGAAAACATCCCTAAAAGTAACTAGATTCTACTAAAAACATACTAAAAACAATGCCAAAAAGCGTATAAATTATCCGCTCATCACAACACCAGACTTAAATTGTTGCTTGTCCCCAAGCAACTGAAAATCAAATAGGATAAAAAGAAGAGGATATACTATAAATTCCAAACCATCAATGAAACATAGCTCCAATCAGATGAGCGGGACTTGTAGCTTTTTGCCTCTTGAATAGTTTTGGCATCTCACTTTATCCATTGAGGTTCAGAATGATTGGCATCTTTAGGAACTCAGAGTTTAGATAGTGTTATTGATTCTCCTAGTTCAGTATGTTGATTCTTGAATACAGCTACTTTATGAGTCTCTGCCGTGGCCCTAAGCACTTTGTTTTCCAGTATTACCACCGGATACATAAATGCCACAGACACATAATTGGGTGAACCTTTTCAAATTGTGACTCAGCTTTGCTAAAGTCCCCAATTAGAGGTGTCCAGGGTTCTTAAGCACACTCTTCTTTTGCTTTGGACCTTGACTTTAATCGCTCAGTCTCAAGTTTTCACTTGACACCTTCACGCCACAAGCACATGGTTAGGGACAGCTTGGTTTAGCCGCTTAGGCCAGGATTTTATTCCTTTAGGCCCTCCTATCCACTGATGCTCAAAGCCTTGGGATCCTTTTTATTTACCCTTGCCTTTTGGTTTTAAGGGTTATTGGCTTTTTGCTCTTGCCTTTTGGTTTTAAGAGCTTTTGGCTTTTTCTGCTTGCTTTTGCTCTCTTTTTTTTTTTTTGCTATTTTTTTCTCTTTTTTTCTGCAAGCTTTGTTCTTTGCTGCTTTTTCTTGCTTCAAGAATTATTTTTATGATTTTTCAAATTATCAAATAACATGTCTCCTTGTCATCATTCTTTCAAGAGCCAACATATTTAACATTCTTAAACAACAACTTCAAAAGACATATGCACTATTCAAGCATTCATTCAAAAAGTATTGTCACCACATCAATATAATTAAACTAAGTTCAAGGATAAATTCGAAACTCATGTACTTCTTGTTCTTTTGAATTAAAACATTTTTTTATTTAAGAGAGGTGATGGATTCATAGGACATTCATAACTTTAAGACATAGTTACTAATTACTAATGATCATGTAATAAGACACAAACATGGATAAGCACTTAACATAAAGAAAACGAAAAATAGATAATTTAAGAACAAGGAATGAGTCCACCTTAGTGATGGTGGCGTTTCCTTCTTGAGGAACCAATGATGTCCTTGAGCTCTTCTATGTCTCTTCCTTGTCTTTGTTAGTCCTTCCTCATTGCTTTTTGATCTTCTCTAATTTCATGAAGGATGATGGAGTGCTCTTGATGTTCCACCCTTAGTTGTCCCATGTTGGAACTTAGTTCTCCTAGGGAGGTGTTGATTTGCTCCCAAAAATTCTATGGAGGAAAGTGCATCCCTTGAGGTATCTCAGGGATTTCTTGATGATGAGCTTCCTCATGTGTTTCTTGAGCTTCATGAGTGGGCTCTCTTGTTTGTTCCATCCTTTTCTTAGTGATGGGCTTGTGAGATGAATATTTCCATCTCTCATGGCTCAGAGGTGGAAGCAATTGCCTTCCCTTTCCTCTTTCTTGAGGTTTCTCTGGCCTTAGGTGCCATTAATGGTTATGGAAAAACAAAAAAGCTATGCTTTTACCACACCAAACTTAGAATGTTGCTCGCCCTCGAGCAAAAGAAGAAAAAATAGAAGAAGAAGAAGAAGAAGATATGGAGGAGATGGAGGGATGTGTGTATTCGGCCATATGGGTGGGATTGGGTGGGAAAGAGATTTTGAATTTTGTGTGTAAGTGGGGTGTATGGATGTGACTGGTGAATGAAAAACAGAAGGGATGACCATGAATGGAGAGAGAGAGGGTGAGATAAGTGGGGATCCTGTGAGGTCCACAGATTCTGAGGTGTCAAGGATTTACATCCCTGCACCAATTAGGCATGTAAAATGCCTTTGCATGCAATTCTGGCGTTTAAACGCCAAATTGATGCCTGTTCTGGGCGTTCAGCGCCCAGATGCAGCATATTTCTGGCGTTGAACGCCAGCCAGATGCTTGTTTCTGGCGTTCAGCGCCAACTCTTCTTCACTGCGCATTTCTGGCGTCTGGACGCCAGGATGCTGCTTGTTTCTGGCGTTCAACGCCAGATCCATGCTCTGTTCTGGCGTTGAACGCCAGATCCATGCTCTGTTCTGGCGTTGAACGCCAGACAGATGCTCCTTACTGGCGTTTAAACGCCAGTGAGATCCTCCTCCAGGGTGTGATTTCTCTTCTGCTGTTTTTTATTCCGTTTTCAATTTTTATATTTATTTTGTGACTCCACATGATCATGAACCTAATAAAACATGAAATAACAATAAAAATAAAATTAGATAAATAAAAATTGGGTTGCCTCCCAACAAGCGCTTCTTTAATGTCAATAGCTTGACAGTGGGCTCTCATGGAGCCTCACAGATGTTCAGAGCATTGTTGAGACTCCCCAACACCAAACTTAGAGTTTGACTATGGGGGCTCTGATTGACTCTGTTTTGAGAGAAGCTTACTGTACCTCTTTTCCATGTTTACAAAAGGATGTCCTTGAGTTTTAAACTCAAGAGAGTCCTCATTCAATTGAAGGACTAATTCACCTCTGTCAACATCAATCACAGCTCTTGTTGTGGCTAGGAAGGGTCTTCCAAGGATGATGGATTCATCCTCATCCTTCCCAGTATCTAGGATTATGAAATCAGCAGGGATGTAAAAGTCTTCAACCTTTACTAACATGTCCTCTACTTGTCCATAAGCCTGTTTTCTGGAATTGTCTGCCATCTCTAATGAGATTTTAGCAGCTTGTACCTCAAAGATTCCCAGTTTCTCCATTACAGAGAGTGGCATGAGGTTTATTCCTGACCCAAGGTCACATAGAGCCTTCTCAAAGGTTATGGTGCCTATGGTACAAGGTATTAGGAACTTTCCAGGATCCTGTTTCTTCTGAGGCAATCTCAGTTGATCCAATGCATTTAGTTCATTGGCGAACAGGGGAGGTTCATCTCTCCAAGTCTCATTACCAAATAAATTGGCATTCAGCTTCATGATTGCACCAAGGAACTTGGCAACTTGCTCTTCAGTAACATCCTCATTCTCTTCAGAAGAAGAATATTCATCAGAGCTCATGAAGGGCATAAGGAGGTTCAATGGAATCTCTATGGTCTCTAGATGAGCCTCAGAGTCATTTGGTTCCTCAGAGAAAAACTCCTTATTGATCACTGGACATCCCAGGAGGTCTTCCTCACTGGGATTCACGTCCTCAACCTCCCTTACAGGTTCGGCCATGGTAATTAATTCAATGGCCTTGCACTCTCCTTTTGGATTCTCTTCTGTATTGCTTGGGAGAGTACTAGGAGGGATTTCAGTGATCCTTTTACTCAGCTGGCCCACTTGTGCTTCCAAATTTCTAATGGAGGATCTTGTTTCATTCATGAAACTCACAGTGGCCTTAGATAGATCAGAGACTAAATTTGCTAAGCTAGATGGATTCTGCTCAAAATTCTCTGTCTGTTGCTGAGTGGATGATGGAAAAGGCTTGCTATTGCTAAACCTGTTTCTTCCACCATTATTAAAGCCTTGTTGAGGCTTTTGATCCTTCCATGAGAGATTTGGGTGATTTCTCCATGAGGGGTTATAGGTGTTTCCATATGGTTCACCCATGTAATTCACCTCTGCTATTGCAGGGTTCTCAAGATCATAAGCTTCTTCCTCAGAAGATGCCTCTTGAGTACTGTTGGATGCAGCTTGCATTCCATTCAAACTCTGAGAAATCATATTGACTTGCTGAGTCAATATTTTATTCTGAGCCAATATGGCGTTTAGAGTATCAATTTCAAGAACTTTCTTCTTCTGAGGCGTCCCATTACTCACAGAATTCCTCTCAGAAGTGTACATGAACTGGTTATTAGCAACCATGTCAATGAGTTCTTGAGCTTCTGTAGGCATTTTCTTTAGGTTAATGGATCCACCTGCAAAAGTATCCAATGACATCTTAGCTAATTCAAACAGACCATCATAGAATATATCCAGGATGGTCCATTCTGAAAGCATGTCAGAAGGACACTTTTTGGTCAGTTGCTTGTATCTCTCCCAAGCTTCATAGAGGGATTCACCTTCTTTCTGTCTGAAAGTTTGAACATCCACTCTAAGCTTGCTCAACTTTTGAGGAGGAAAGAACTTGGCTAAGAAAGCCATGACCAGCTTATCCCAAGAGTTTAGGCTATCTTTGGGCTGAGAGTCCAACCACACTCTAGCTTTGTCTCTTACAGCAAACGGGAAAAGCATAAGCCTGTAGACTTCAGGATCTACTCCATTAGTTTTAACAGTATCACAGATCTGCAAGAATTCAGTTAAGAAATGAAAAGGATCTTCAGATGGAAGTCCATGAAACTTGCAGTTTTGTTGCATCAGAGAAACTAATTGAGGTTTCAGCTCAAAATTGTTTGCTCTAATGGTAGGGATGGAGATGCTTCTTCCATGTAAATTGGAATTAGGTGCAGTAAAGTCACCAAGCATCCTCCTTGCATTATTATTATTTTCGGCTGCCATCTCCTCTTCTTGTTCGAAAATTTCTGAAAGGTGCTTGCTGGATTATTGTAATTTAGCTTCTCTTAGTTTCCTCTTCAGAGTCCTTTTAGGTTCTGGATCTGCTTCAACAAGAATGTTCTTGTCCTTGCTCCTGCTCATATGAAAAAGGAGGGAACAGAAAAATAATAATAATAGGGATCCTTTTTACCACAGTATAGAGGTCCCTGTGTGAGTAGAAGAAAAGAAGAAGATAATGTAATGTAAGGAAAGAAACACAAGGGTGAGGAGAGCAGAGATGTGAGATGAAGAGAAGTGTTAGTAGATGAATAAATAAATAGAAGGAGATGGGAGAGAAAGAGAATTTTTGAAAATTATTTTTGAAAAATGGTTAGTGATTTTCGAAAATAGTTTTTGAAAAAGGTTAGTAATTTTCGAAAATTAGGAATAAAATTAAAATCAAAAATTAAAATAATTAGTTAATTAAAAAGAAATTTTGAAAAAGAGGGAGATATTTTCGAAAATTAGAGAGAGAGAGTTAGTTAGGTAATTTTGAAAAAGATAAGAAACAAGCAAAAAGTTAGTTAGTTAGTTGAAACAAATTTGAAAATCAATTTTGAAAAGATAAGAAGATAAGAAGTTAGAAAAGATATTTTAAAATCAAATTTTTGAAAAAGATATAATTTTGAAAAAGATAAGATAAAAAGATATTTTTGAAAAGATATGATTGAAATTAGTTTTGAAAAAGATTTGATTTTTAAAATCACAATTAATGACTTGATTCACAAGAAATCACAAGATATGATTCTAGAACTTAAAGTTTGAATCTTTCTTAACAAGTAAGTAACAAACTTGAAATTTTTGAATCAACACATTAATTGTTGATGTTATTTTCGAAAATTATGTGATAAAGATAAGAAAAAGATTTTTGAAAAATATTTTTAAAATTTTCGAAAATAACTAAGGAAAATGAAAAAGATATGATTTTTGAAAAAGATTTTGAAAAAGATAAGATTTTTAAATTGAAAATTTGATTTAACTCATAAGAAACAATTGAATTTTTAAAAATTTTTGAAAAAGTCAATCCAAATTTTCGAAATTTATGAGAGAAAAAAGGAAAGATATTTTTTTTATTTTTAAATTTTTAATGATGAAAGAGAAAAACATGAAAAAGACTCAATGTATGAAAATTTTGGATCAAAACAATAAATGCATGCAAGAATGCTATGAATGTCAAGATGAACACCAAGAACACTTTGAAGATCATGATGAACATCAAGAACATATTTTTGAAAATTTTTATATGCAAAGAAAACATGTAAGACACCAGAAATCTTTCATGTTCAGACACTATAAATGCAAAAATGCACATGAAAAACAAGAAAAGATGCAAAACAAGAAAACATCAAGATCAAACAAGAAGACTTACCAAGAACAACTTGAAGATCATGAAGAACACTATGAATGCATGTTTTTTCGAAAATTTTATGCAGACTTTAAAGTATACAATTGACACCAAACTTAAAATTGACTCAAGACTCAAACAAGAAACATGAAATATATATATATATATATATATATATATATTGATTTTCTAATTTTTTTGGAATTTTTGAAAATTATATGAAAAAGAAAAAATAAGGATTCCAAAATTTTTAATATGAATTCCAGGAATCTTTAATTCTTAGTCTAAAGCTCCAATCTGAGGATGAGACATGGCTTAATAGCCAATCAAGCTTTAGAAGATATAAGCAATTCCCTGACATGTGGAGGCCTCAGTCTAAAAGAATTTAGATATGGCTTTACAGCCAGCCAGGCTTCAACATGCTTCATGAAACACTAGAATTCATTCTTAAAAATTCTGAAATAATTTTCGAAAACAAAGGGGAAATTTTTGAAAGAATTTTTTTTGAAAAATTTTTGAAAATAAAACAAAAAGAAAATTACCTAATCTGAGCAACATGATGAACCGTCAGTTGTCCAAACTCGAACAATCCCCGGCAACGGCGCCAAAAACTTGGTGCACGAAATTGTGATCTCAGGCAACGGCGCTAAAAACTCTGTACGCACATCTTAATAAATCGTTTTTCATTCACAGCTTCGATACAACTAACCAGCAAGTGCACTGGGTCGTCCAAGTAATAAAACCTTACGTGAGTAAGGGTCGATCCCACGGAGATTGTTGGTATGAAGCAAGCTATGGTCACCTTGTAAATCTCAGTCAGGCGGATATAAAATAGTTATGGAGTTTTCGAAAATTTATAATAAATAGACATAAAATAAAGATAGAAATACTTATGTATATCATTGGTGAGAATTTCAGATAAATGTATAGAGATGCTTTCGTCCCTCTGAACTTCTGCTTTCCTGCTGTCTTCATCCAATATGTCCTACTCCTTTCTATGACTGGCTTTATGTAAAGACATCACCATTGTCAATGGCTACTTTTCATCCTCTCTGGAAAATGGTCTGATGCGTTGTCACTGCATGGCTAATCGTCTGGAGGCATCACCGCGGTCAATGGCTGCATCCTATCCTCTTGTGAAAATGGTCCAAATGCTCTGTCACAGCACGGCTAATCATCTGAGGTTCTCGATCATACTGGAATAGGATTCACCCTCCTTTTGCGTCTGTTACTACACCCAGCACTCGCGAGTTTGAAGTTCGTCACAGTCATTCAATCCCAAAATCCTACTCGAAATACCACAGATAAGGTTTAGACTTTCTGGATTCTCATGAATGCCGCCATCAATCTAGCTTATACCACGAAGATTCTGATTAAGAGATCTAAGAGATAATCATCCAATCTAAGGTGGAACGGAAGTGGTTGTCAGGCACGCGTTCGTGGGGGAATGATGATGATTGTCACGTTCATCACATTCATGTTGAAGTGCGAATGAATATCTTAGAAGCGGAATAAGTTGAGTTGAATAGAAAAACAGTAGTACTTCGCATTAATTCATGAGGAACAGCAGAGCTCCACACCTTAATCTATGGAGTGTAGAAACTCTACCGTTTGAAAATACATAAGTGAGAGGTCCAGGCATGGCCGAATGGCCAGCCCCCATGATCTAAGAACCAGATGTCCCAAGATGTCTAGTACAATAGTAAAAAGTTCTATTTATAATAAACTAGCTACTAGGGTTTACAGAAGTAAGTAATTGATGCATAAATCCACTTCCGGGGCCCACTTGGTGTGTGATTGGGCTGAGCTTGAAGTTTACACGTGGAGAGGCTTTTTCTGGAGTTGAACGCCAAGTTGTAACGTGTTTCTGGCGTTCAACTCTGGTTCGTGACGTGTTTCTGGCGTTTAACTCCAGACTGCAGCGTAGAACTGGCGTTCAACGCCCTTTTGCATCATCTAAACTCGGCCAAAGTATGGACTATTATATATTGCTGGAAAGCCCTGGATGTCTACTTTTCAACGCAATTAGAAGCGTGCCATTTTGAGTTCTGTAGCACTAGAAAATCTACTTTGAGTGCAGGGAGGTCAGAATCCAACAACATCAGCAGTCCTTCTTCAACCTCTGAATCTGATTTTTGCTCAAGTCCCTCAATTTCAGCCAGAAAATACCTGAAATCACAGAAAAATACAAAAACTCATAGTAAAGTCCAGAAATGTGAATTTAGCATAAAAACTAATGAAAACATCCCTAAAAGTAACTAGATTCTACTAAAAACATACTAAAAACAATGCCAAAAAGCGTATAAATTATCCGCTCATCAGTGGCCTCCGAACTCCTACTCTGGAAAATATAACTGGCGTGCCACGCCCAGGGTCTGGCATGCCACGCCCAGTATTTTGCCTTGGTCCAGTGGCTGGCGTGCCACGCATGGTCCTTCAAGTAGCACGCCAAAGTGGAAGTTGAGAGCTGGTGTGCCACGCCTTCGATACCAAGTGGCACGCCCAGCCTTTTTGGCTTTCAACCTCTTCTCTGGAAACTTGTACTGGCGTGCCACACTTTGATGCTCAAGTGGCACGCCCACTTCAATGTGGCTCTTTTCCAGCTTGGTGTGCCACGCATGGCTCCTCAAGTGGCACGCCAAAGTGACAATTTGAAGCTGGCGTGCCACGCCCAGCCTTATGGGTCTTCAGTGTTGCTCTCTGGAATCTTGTACTGGCGTGCCACGCCCTGATGCTAAAGTGGCACGCCCCTTTAGTGTGATACTTTTCAGCTTGGTGTGCCACACCTGGCTCTTCAAGTGGCACGCCCAAGTGACTTTTGAAGCTGGCGTGCCACGCCTTCGATACCAAGTGGCATGCCCATGTGATGATATCTTCTGGAGCGATGAACTGGCGTGCCATGCCCATGGCTCAGGTGGCACGCCCATAGTGTGTGATGGGCTAGGTGTGCCACACCCAGCATGGCGTGCCACGCCCCTTTAGTGGCCTTCAACATTGCTCTCTGGAAAATTACACGGGCATGCCATGCCCAGCTCTTGGCGTGCCGCGCCCATGTAAAATGCACAAGTATACTTCTCTGGAAATCATAGCTGGCGTTCCACGCCCAAATAGAGAGCTTGATGATCCTTTTTGGAATTTAGTACTGGCGTGCCATGCCGAGCTCCTGGCGTGCCACGTGGTGCACGAAATTGTGATCTCAACGGCGCCAAAAACTTGGTACGCACGATCATAATCTCAATTCCTTTTCACAACTCCGCACAACTAACCAGCAAGTGCACTGGGTCGTCCAAGTAATAAATCATACGTGAGTAAGGGTCGATCCCACGGAGATTGTCAGCTTGAAGCAAGCTATGGTCATCTTGTAAATCTCAGTCAGGCAGATTAAAATGGTTATGAAGTTTAAGATAATTAAAATATGAATAAAACATAAAATAAGATAGAAATACTTATGTAATTCATTGGTGAGAATTTCAGATAAGCTTATGGAGATGCTTTGCTCCTTTTGAATCTCTACTTTCCTACTGCCTTCATTCAATCATTCATACTCCTTTCCATCGCAAGCTGTATGTTGGGGGATCACCGTTGTCAATGGCTACCGTCTATCCTCTCAGTGAAAATGGTCCAAATGCGCTGTCACCACATGGCTAATCAGCTGTTGCTTCTCGATCACATTGGAATAGGATCCATTGATCCTTTTGCGTCTGTCACTATGCCCAACACTCGCGAGTTTGAAGCTTGTCACAGTCATCCCATCCCAGATCCTACTCGGAATACCATAGACAAGGTTTAGACTTTTTGGATCTCAAGAATGCTGCTAATTGATTCTAGCTTATACCACGAAGACTCTGATCTCACGGAATGGAGGCTAAGAGATATGCATTCAAGCTTGTTTTCATGTAGAACGGAAGTGGTTGTCAGGCACATGTTAATAAGTGAGAATGGTGATGAGTGTCACATAATCACCACATTCATCATGTTCTTGTGTGCGGATGAATATCTTAGAACAAGAATAAGCTTGAATTGAATAGAAAAATAGTAGTACTTTACATTGATTCATGAGGAACAGCAGAGCTCCACACCTTAATCTATGGGGTGTAGAAACTCCACCGTTGAAACTACAAAAGTAATGAAGGTCCAGGCATGGCCGAATGGCCAGCCCCCATAAAGGTCTAAGATAGCATAAGACTAATCAAAGATGAAAATACAATAGCAAAAGGTCCTATTTAGAAAGAACTAGTAACCTAGGGTTTACAGAAATAAGTAAATGATGCAGAAATCGACTTTCGGGACCACTTGGTGTGTGCTTGGGCTGAGCATTGAAGCTTTCACATGTAGAGACTTTTCTTGGAGTTAAACACCAGCTTTGGTACCAGTTTGGGCGTTTAACTCCAGCTTTTATGCCAGTTCTGGCGTTTTGACGCAAGAATTTTTATGCTGACTTGGAACGCCGGTTTGGGCCATCAAATCTCGGAAAAAGTATGGACTATTAAATATTGCTGGAAATCCCAAGATGTCTACTTTTTAATGCAATTGAGAGCGCGCAAATTGGGCTTCTGTAGCTCGAGAAAATCCATTTCGAGTGCAGGAGGGTCAGAATCCAACAGCATCTGCAGTCCTTTTTCAGCCTCTGAATCAGATTTTTGCTCAGGTCCCTCAATTTCAGCCAGAAAATACCTGAAATCACAGAAAAATACACAAACTCATAGTAAAGTCTAGAAATGTAAATTTTGAATAAAAAATAATAAAAATATACTAAAAGGTAATTAAAACATACTGAAAACTACCTAAAAACAATGCCAAAAAGCGTATAAATTACCCGCCTCTCCACGTGTAAACTTCAAGCTCAGCCCAAGCACACACCAAGAGGGCCCCAGAAGTGGATTTATGCATCAATTACTTATTTCTGTAAACCCTAGTGACTAGTTTATTATAAATAGGACCTTTTACTATTGTATTAGACATCTTTGGACGCCTGGTTCTTAGATCAGAGGGGCTGGCCATCTCGGCCATGCCTGGACCTTTCACTTATGTATTTTTAACGGTAGAGTTTCTACACTCCATAGATTAAGGTGTGGAGCTCTGCTGTTCCTCAAAGATTAATGCAAAGTACTACTGTTTTCTATCCAATTCATTTTATTTCGCTTCTAAGATATTCATTCGCACTTCAATCTAAATGTGATGAACGTGACAATCATCATCATTCCCTATGAACACGTGCCTGACAACCACTTCCGTTCTACCTTCGACTGAATGAGTATCTCTTAGATCTCTTAATCAGAATCTTCGTGGTGTAAGCTAGAATGATGGCGGCATTCAAGAGAATCCAGAAAGTCTAAACCTTGTCTGTGGTATTCCGAGTAGGATTCAATAATTGAATGACTGTGACGAGCTTCAAAATCGCGATTGCTGGGCGTAGTGACAGACGCAAAAGGATAGTAAATCCTATTCCAGCATGATCGAGAACCGACAGATGAATAGCCGTGCCGTGACAGGGTGCGTTGATCATTTTCACTGAGAGGATAAGATGAAGCCATTGACAAGGGTGATGCCTCCAGACGATTAGCCGTGCCGTAACAGGGCATTTGGATCATTTTCCCGAGAGAAGACCGAAAGTAGCCATTGACAATGGTGATGTATCACATAAAGCCAGCCATGGAAAGGAGTAAGACTGATTGGATGAAGATAGCAGGAAAGCAGAGGTTTAGAGGAACAAAAGCATCTCTATTCGCTTATCTGAAATTCTCACCAATGAATTACATAAGTATTTCTATCCCTCTTTAATTATTTAATTTCGAAAACTCCATCACTATTTTATATCCGCCTGACTGAGATTTACAAGGTGACCATAGCTTGCTTCATACCAACAATCTCCGTGGGATTCGACCCTTACTCACGTAAGGTATTACTTGGACGACCCAGTGCACTTGCTGGTTAGTTGTGCGAAGTTGTGAACCATGGTATTGGCATCATGTTTTTGGCGCCATTACCAGGGAAATAAAGAGCGATGTATTTTACATAATTAAAGTGTAATCACAATTTCCGCGCACCATGCTCCATTCTGAAAGCATGTCAGAAGGACACCTTCTGATCAATTGCTTGTATCTTTCCCAAGCTTCACAGAGGGATTCACCTTCCTTCTGTCTGAAGGTCTGGACTTCCACTCTAAGCTTACTCAATTTTTGAGGTGGAAAGAATTTAGCCAGAAAAGCACTGACCAGCTTTTCCCAAGAGTTCAGGCTTTGCTTAGGTTGTGAATCCAACCATATTCTAGCTCTGTCTCTTACAGCAAAGGGAAAAAGCATAAGCCTGTAGACCTCGGGATCAACCCCAGTGGTCTTGACAGTGTCACAGATTTGCAAAAATTCAGCCAAAAACTGATGAGGATCTTCCAATGGAAGTCCGTGAAACTTGCAATTCTGTTGCATCAGAGAAACTAATTAAGGCTTAAGCTCAAAGTTGTTTGCTCCAATGGCAGGGATAGAGATGCTTCTCCCATAGAAGTCGGGAGTAGGTGCAGTAAAGTCACCAAGCACCTTCCTTGCATTGTTGGCATTGTTGTTGTTTTCGGCTGCCATGGCTTCTTCTTGTTTGAAAATTTCTATTAGGTCCTCTCCAGAGAGTTGTGCTTTAGCTTCTCTTAGCTTTCTCTTCAAGGTCCTTTCAGGTTCAGGATTAGCTTCAACAAGAATGCCTTTGTCCTTGTTCCTGCTCATATGAAAGAGAAGAGAATAAGAAAGTATGGAATCATCTATGTCACAGTATAGAGATTCCTTGAGGTGTCAGAGGAAAAGAAGAATAGAAGGAGGAGGTAAAGAGGAGAGAATTCGAACGTATCAAGAGGGAGAGAGTTCAAATTGCACATTGAGAAGGAGTATTAGTCCCCTAAATAGAAGGCTATGGGGAGGGAAAAGAATTTTCGAAAACAAAATTAAAAAAAAATTAAATTAATAAAAGGAATTTGAAAAAGTGGTTGATGGTTTTCGAAAATTAAAAGTGAGAAAGTGGTTAAGTGATTTTGAAAAAGATTTTGAAATTAGCAATCAAAAAGATATGATTGAAAATTATTTTGAAAAAGATGTGATTGAGAAGATATGATTGAAAAACAATTTAAAAAAAATTGATTTTTAAAATTAATGACTTGGCTAACAAGAAATTTAAAAGATATGATTCTAAAATTCAAATATTGAACCTTTCTTAACAAAGATGTAACAAAATTGAAATTTTTGAATCAAATCATTAATTGGTAGCAAAGATTTTCAAAAATAGTGAGAGAAAAATGGAAAGGATTTGATTTTGAAAAGATATGATTGAAAAGATATGATTTGAAAAAGATTTGATTTTGAGAAATTATGAAAATTTGAAAAAGATTTGAATTAAAAACAAAATCTTCCCTCCTGTGCCCTCCTGGCGTTAAATGCCCAGAATGGTATCCATTCTGGCGTTTAACACCCAAAATACTACCTTTTTGGCGTTTAACGCCCAGCCAGATACCCTGGCTGGCGTTTAAATGCCAGTTTTCCTTCCTCACTGGGCGTTTTGAACGCCCAGCTTTTTCTCTGTAATTCATCTGCTGCATGTTCTGAATCTTCAATTCTCTGTATTATTGACTTTAAAAGACATAATTTTGAAAATTTTTTGAATTTTTTAATGATGAGAAACAATCAAAATGCAACTAATCATGGAAAACTAAGATCAAATAAACAATGCATGCAAGACACCAAACTTAGAAATTTTCATATTAGAGACACTAACAAATTGAGAATGCATATGAAAAACAACAAAACACACAAAAAAAAGAGAAATTAAAGATCAGAGCAAGGAAATCGTCAAGAACAACTTGAAGATTAATGAAGAACATAATGCAAAAAATGCAATGAGAATTCAACAATAGAGAATTCCAGGAATTAGACATGGCTTACTAGCCAGCCAAGCTTTCAGTGAAAGCTTCGGTCCAAAACACTAGACATGGCCAATGGCCAGCCAAGCTTTATTAGATCACTGTATTCAACAATAAAATTGATAGAAATCAACAAGCTCTTGTGATGATAAGTTGAAACCTCGGTCCAAAAGATTAGACATGGCTTCTCAGCCATCCAGACTTCAACAGATCATCATGAAACTCTAGAATTCATTCTTAAAAACTCTGAAGAACAGAATAGAAATATTTTTTTTTTGAAATTTTTCAAAAATAAAAAGTAAAAAGCTTAAGCATAAAATAAAATTACCTAATATGAACAACAAGATGAACCGTCAGTTGTCCAAACTCGAACAATCCCCGGCAACGGCGCCAAAAACTTGGTTGCGCGGGGATTGTATGTTCCCCGGCAACGGCGCCAAAAACTTGGTGCACGAAATTGTGATATCAACGGCACCAAAAACTTGGTACGCATGATCATAATCTCAATTCCTTTTCACAACTCCTCACAACTAACTAGCAAGTGCACTGGGTCGTCCAAGTAATAAACCTTACGTGAGTAAGGGTCGATCCGACGGAGATTGTCGGCTTGAAGCAAGCTATGGTCATCTTGTAAATCTTAGTCAGGTAGATTCAAATGGTTATGAAGTTTAAGATAATTAAAATATGAATAAAACATAAAATAAGATAAAAATACTTATGTAATTCATTGGTGAGAATTTTAGATAAGCATATGGAGATGCTTTGCTCCTTCTGAATCTCTGCTTTCCTACTACCTTCATTCAATCATTCATACTCCTTTCCATGGCAAGCTGTATGTTGGGGGATCACCGTTGTCAATGGCTACCATCCGTCCTCTCAGTGAAAATGGTCCAAATGCACTGTCACCGCACGTCTAATCAGCTGTTAGTTCTCGATCATGTTGGAATAGGATCCATTGATCCTTTTGCGTCTGTCACAGTCATCCCATCCCAAATCCTACTCGGAATACCACATATAAGGTTTAGACTTTCCGGTTCTCAAGAATGCTGCCAATTGATTCTAGCTTATACCATGAAGACTCTGATCTCACGGAATAGAGGCTAAGAGATATGCATTCAAGCTTGTTTTCATGTAGAACGGAAGTGGTTGTCAGGCACGCGTTCATAAGTGAGAATGGTGATAAGTGTCACATAATCATCACATTCATCATGTTCTTGTGTGCGAATGAATATCTTAGAACAAGAATAAGCTTGAATTGAATAGAAAAACAGTAGTACTTTGCATTGATTCATGAGGAATAACAGAGCTCCACACCTTAATCTTTGGGGTGTAGAAACTCCACCGTTAAAACTACAAAAGTAATGAAGGTCCAGGCATGGCCAAATGGCCAGCCCCCATAAAGGTCTAAGATAGCATAAGACTAATCAAAGATGAAAATCCAATAGCAAAAGGTCCTATTTATAGAGAACTAGTAACCTAGGATTTACAAAAATAAGTAAATGATGCAGAAATCCACTTCCGGGCCCACTTGGTGTGTGCTTGGACTGAGCATTGAAGCTTTCATATATAGAGACTTTTCTTGGAGTTAAACACCAGCTTTGGTGCCAGTTTGGGCGTTTAACTCCAGCTTTTATGCCAGTTCTGGCGTTTTGACGCCAGAATTTTTATGCTGACTTGGAACGCCAGTTTGGGCCATCAAATCTCGGGAAAAGTATAGACTATTATATATTTCTGGAAATCCCAGAATGTATACTTTCCAACGCAATTAAGATCATGCCAATTGGGCTTTTGTAGCTTGAGAAAATCCATTTCGAGTACAGGAGGGTCAGAATCCAACAACATCTGCAGTCCTTTTTCAGCCTCTGAATCAGATTTTTGCTCAGGTACCTCAATTTTAGCCAGAAAATATCTGAAATCATAGAAAAACACACAAACTCATAGTAAAGTCCAGAAATGTAAATTTTGAATAAAAACTAATAAAAATATACTAAAAAGTAATTAAAACATACTGAAAACTACCTAAAAACAATGCCAAAAAGCATATAAATTATCTGCTCATCACCACGCCAGTGTATTTTTGTGGCGTTTGCTCCAAGTGGCATGCCAGTTTCACACGCCCAGCTTGTTTTGTTGTTTTCTTCCCCTTTTTGATGTCTTTTTCACCTGAAATTCAGTACAAACTCATTTCAAAGCAATGTACCATAATATTCATCAAATAATGCATGAATTGCAATGATCAAATGAGATTATACTCTTTTATGGTCCTTTTTATGCAAGAAAAAAGGGTAGATGATGCAAGTCATCAATACACAGGCAAATCAAAGAAAGAAAACACAGCTAGAGGTATAATTACAACAAGTAGAACAAGTTACAGATAAGCAGAGTTAAGTAGTTAAGCAAACCAAAACAATGCACCCTCAAGCAAAACATACAAATGCACATTATGTATGCTTGTCCTATGGCTGATGAGTCTCATCTGTCGATTATATAGCCAACTCGACATGTCCTGGTAGCTAACCTTGGACAGACCCTGTGTGCGTGCATTCCTAAGCTAAAAAATATCCATGGAGAAAATTCCAAGATCAAATTAATATATATATATATATATGCGTGCCAATGGGGGAACCTGGGGAATTAAAGTGCCCGGTCATATCATGCGACAGAGAGTTAACAGAGTATTGGGTCTCAACCTGTTGCAAGTGGTGACAAGTCACTACATCACCCAAGGAAACCTGTGTCTCATCTCATTCAATTTTATAAGTCATATGAATATCCCAAACATAATTCACTAATGTCAACATCATTCTTAAATCATGTCTCATTCATCACTTTTATCATCTCATCAAGTTGATCATACATTTCTCAGGTATCCTTCGATATCAAAACAAGCTCCCTCAAGACACTTACTCATATTCTGTAGCCTAAGACCTAGCCTTCGGACCTTCAACAGAGTTTTCAGAGGTTTGAAAAACTAGAGGAATGGTTGATAGTTCAAAAATTATGAATTTTAAACAAAATAGTGGTTACGGAGGGTCACAAACTTGCTTGGAAGGTCGATCATTTAAAAACAGAATTTTTAGTATAAAACAGGACATCATGCGTACGCATGCTACTGTGTGTATGCATGCACCAGACGAAATTTCCTTTCCGTGCGTACGCACGCATGAGACAACTTTTCCAGCCTGTGCTTACGTATAGTGTGCATACGCACAACTTCCAAAATCCCCAGGGTGTGCGTACGCACGAGTACCCACTTCGCTCTGGTCCATGCGTGCACACGATAGCGTGCGTATGCATACATACCAAATTTCCTGGTTTCTAGCACTTTTTGCAGAGTCTTGTTTTTAGGCCCAAACTTTGAATGCACATAACTTTTTCGTTAAAAATCATTTTTCATCCATTCTTCAAATGACATAAACTACTCAGACCTAATTTTTAGTTAAGACAAGTTTCACCAAATTTGAGGGTTCGAGGGCCAAGTTACAGTGCTTAAAAGTTGGTTAAAATTCTATTTTTACCAAAACTGAAAACCTCATGTTTTCCAAACCAAAACCAACCAAATCCTAATCAAATCCATTTCAAGCAACATCATAACTCACCAAGCACCAACCCATTACTCATCAATAATTTAGTTACCAAAAATACCAATCTTTCATTGTTAACTCAATATCACATTCACCAATCTTTCATTGTTATCCTATGGTCAACTAGTCTAAGTTTTCAGGTAACATTATACCTTAACTACGATAAACCAAAACTATACCTTGGTCGATTCCTCCCTAAGCTCGGAACACCTCAAAATTCCTTCTTTCCACAAGCTCCAAGTCTCCAATTTTCTCACCAAACGAAATCCCATCTTCCGAGCCTCAAATTAATCATCTAACATCCACCAATTTGATTCTAAATCATACAATTTAATCTAATACCACACAATTCACTATAATCAATCATAAGGTTACCAAATTTTAATAATTCACAAGGGTTTAACGGTTTCTTACCTCAGCCACAGATTACTTGGGCAAAACCCAAAAATTTTCTCAAGCTAGTTCAATCCCATTAACTATAAATTTTTAAAATTAAAGAGGAAGAGACTCTATGAGAAATAGCTAATTTCTTACCACTTCATTCGGATGGTTTCGAAGAGCTTGAGGCGGTGGTTGCGTGGCCGTAAACGGTGCGGCGATCGGAGCTCTAGATTGGATGATATGTGGAATTGAAATTGAGATGGAATTTGAGGTTTAGGTTTTTGTTCCTCCCCCTTTCAATGTTCCGTGTGATTCCCTTGTGAATTTGGGGAAGAAAGGCTGAGCTTTGCGTTATATATGTTGGCCTTTGGGACTGGTCCAACTGGTTCAGTCCGTTGGCGCGTTGGCCCGTTTTTGGCCCAAAACCTTTAAAATTAGTGCCAAAATTCGTACTTTCTACTTTCCTAAACTATAAATTTTAATTTATTAGCTAATTATTCATTAATTTTTTGGTGTTTACAGATGTCCTCTTTGAGGATGACATCTATATTGAACATCTCTACTGTGAAGTTCTTGGCAATTCTTAATCCATTGAACTCCCAAGGCTTCTGAGCGACTCAACGAAGGAGAAAAGTTCCCTTGAGGATTTCGAAAACTTTGACCTTCCTGCCTTCGAGAAGGCTGCCTTTGATGAATTTGTTCTTTCTTTTGAGCCAACTCTTTCTTCATTCATTCTTTCTTGAAAATCGCTGCAGCTTCAGCGTCGAACAACATTACATCGAGGACATAAAGAAACATCTTGATCTTTTAATTTCTGTTGCTTCAAGAATTCTAGCAATCCTTCAGCCACACCAGGATACACTGTACGCACACTGGTTTCGAGGTCTCATAAAGCAGAATCGAATTCATAGGAGTTAAAGCCAGCCATATTGACCCCCCATAAAGTGAGGCTCAGCAAAGTTTGCTCCAACGTCAAAGGGATTAATATCAACCATCATATCTTTTTTACCATCATCAAACTTCAATATTTCTTCCTTAATTGCTTCTTGAATCAAGTCTCTGAAAAGGACACAACTATTAGTTAAATGGCTAGTTGCTTGATGAAATTTACAATAAGGCTTTCCTTTCAAATCTTTTATCGAAAGCAATGTCTTGCCCATAGTTGTTAGAACCGAAACAGTGATCGAACCGGTCAGGTTACTGGGTCACTGGATTACTGGTTTAACCGGTGGATCACTGGTCAAACCAATTAACCCGGTATAATTAAATAATTATATAAAATTTAATTATTTTTCCTTATTATAAATACTTTTATTTCATTTTTATAAAAATAATTATCATTTTTAAATTTTAAACTTTATTAATTACTTTATATTTATTTTATTATTATATTATTATAGGTGAAAACTCACATACAGTTATTTTTATGTGAAGTTGATATTTAAGAATTGTTAGATGATTTTACAAATTTTGACTAAATATCATCTAATGATTTTCATATATTACAAGTATTTATTGAAAAAATAAATTGTGATTAATAAAATTTTTTGTTTACATTTTTAATTTGTATATATTTAATAAAATTTATTATTAAATAAAATATAATTGATTTAAAAATGAGTGACTTTGAAATTAAAATAAATTGAATATAAGTAAAATCAAAGATTGCTATATGTATTATAATTTGTATATATATTGATAAGAAGCATTGAAGCTTGGGTGGTCAATAATCCATATTGCATTCTTGGAGGAAGGGGTTTGAACCCTATGTGAAGCATTTTGGGTAAATTTTTCAAAACTCACAGGCTTTGATACTTGGCAGCACTGAAGTACATGGAGCACGGTGGACTTGCAGAATGCTGGTGCATCGTAGATTCCCCTTCAACTATGACCCGAGCGGTTCGATCCGGTCCGATTTTCATAGAATTTGATCGGTTTTTGCCGGTTCACTCCGGATTTGACCGGTTCATGCCGGTTTTCTACCTTAAGCGGTCCTAACCTTGGACTGGACCGGTGTTAGGTCCGATTTACCGGTTTTTTGATGGAATCGGCCGGTCCGGTCCAGTTTTAATAACTATGGTCTTGCCTTCTGAAAAAACCAATTGTTTATCTTTAAACAACACATCAAATATTTGTTTCGATTTTGAAATATCGAAACTATGATTTTTCCACTCTTATATTTTGAATCATTATATTTTTCAACATTTGCAATTTTCTTAAGTAAAGAACAAACATAAGGTAGACCTTTCTTTAATTTAGTCAAATCAACTTTAGGAAATTCAACATCAGACTCTTCACTCGAAGAACCCATTTCCACATACGACACCTTTTCTTTTCAAGCAAGAAATTTACTATTATACTTTTTCTTTTTTCTAAGCTTTTCTTTTTCTTTCTGAAGAATATCTACTTGACAAACCCTTCTAGTCAAATGACTAATCAGGTACATGTACATTAAGCAATTTTGGACACATATAAAATCCTAATTCCATGGTGTTTATTTTCACCACTTCACTTTTAGGAAGTGAGGTATAGCATCGACATCGAACATTCTTAAATCAAATCATAAAATCATCAATTGACTCTCAATCATCACGTTTTAAAGCAACTAAATACATGATTGTTACATTCAACTCACCTCTATAAAATTGAGAATGAAAAGCACTTTCTAACTGTGCCCAAGTTACAATCCAATTAGGTTTCAAATTTGAAATCCAGGTAAAAGCATTCTTTGTCAATAATGAATGAAAGAATTTCATTTTCAATTTCTCATCATTTGCCAAGTTGCCTAATTTGATCATATATCGAGCAACATGCTCAGTAGTTGATTCGCCCACTTCTCCCGCAAACTTGGTTTTTATCTTAGGATTCTTAACACCCCCTAGGCACTTCTGCCATCCACACTACAGCAGGGAAAGGGGAAACAAAATATAGTTGATTCATAAATCCCACATTTATTCCGACCTTATTAAGAATATCTTCAACTATTCTTGTCATCTAATAACGTTCACCTCGTTGATTAATATGCATCCTAGCTAACACTTCATCCACATTTTGACCACGCCAAACTACATGATTCATATATCCACCAAGATCCATATTATCATCTCTATTCCTCAGATTATTCCCTGATGGAGGATTACTGTCGGTCTAGAAATTTCACAATAGAATTTTATTGCAAGTATAGTCCAAACCAACAATTAACTCTCAATCAAAGCTTAAAAGGTTGTCACGATACAAACCAAAATAACCGGGAGTAGAATCCTGGGTCGTTCTCCCTAGGAATTGCAATCGAGTGCTCATTATTGGGTGTGAGGGAAATCGGGGGTGAGATAGCAGTTGACACAAAATTAAATATTGAGAAAGTAAATGGTAAAAAAGTCTTGGTGAGGGTTGATGGTCAAGGATCACTTTCCTTGTTACTAACCACAACATGATAATTACAAGAGCAAACCCACTTTATCATCCTCAACATCGGAGGAAAGTCAAATGGGCTTAACTAATCCTAATCCATAAGTCCTAGCCAACTCACTAATTAACTTAGTGAAAGACTAGCGTCAACGAAAATAAGACTAATTAAGATCTTCAAATTATCAATCAACTTGGACATTAGTAACTCAAGGTCACCCAAGTTACCAACCTAAGCCAAGAATACAAAAATCTACTTTGAAACTAAAAGAGGCATTTTAACAAACACTTAGAATGCATAAAAGAAAAAGCATGGTAAATTGCATGAATTATAAAAGCTACAACTACCAAAACAAGAAGTCAACAATACCCAATGAAATAAACATCATGAAACATGTAAAACTCAAATTGCATTAAAGGAAAATTAAAGGTAACAAGAGAGTTCATAAAGTAAAATAGACAATATAGAGAAATTAACAAGAGAAACTAAGCCAATTGAGACAATAGAACAAGAAAATGTAAAGAGAGCCAACAAGAACAAGAATTAAAATCTATATCTAAGAGAACTTAACCAAAAACTATTCCAAATTCTAGAGAAAAGAGAGAGCTTCTCTCTTTAGAATTCTATCCCAAAATATACTAAAAGCCTATCCTAATTGCTCTCCTCTCATCCTTCCTTGAGAATTGCATCAAATACTTCAGAAATGAGTTGGATTAGGCCCAAAATTAGCGTGAAATCATGACCCACGTGTTTACTTAAGTAAGCTACGTGTTGGCAGTCATGCGTACGCATGAGGAATGCGTATGCGCAAATTGGTAAAATTTCAGGTCATGCGTATGCATAAGGCATGCGTACGCGTAACTGGACAGATTTCCAAAACTTCATTTCTTCATGAATTCTCCATTTTTACATGCTTTTTCTTCACTTCTTCAAGCCATCCTTACCTTCTAAGCCTAAAATCACTCAACAAATACATTAAGGCATAGAATAGAATTAAAGTGAATTAAATTTAGCAATTTAGGAGTCTAAAAAGCATATTTTTAACTATTAAGCATAATTAGAAAAAATTTAAAAAACCATGCTATTTCAGTGAATAAATGTAAGATAAGTTGATAAAATTCACTCATTTCAATACAAAATTTTCCATAAACTAGTAGGTTATCAACCTCCCGATACTTAAACAATAGCATATCCTCATCCTAAACATCAAGAAATAAATAAGAAAAGGGGTATGAATTTTATTCAATGCAAACTATCTATATTCAATCTATCCAAATGCATGCAACTACTTGGTCAAAATAAATCAATTTTCAAGAATACTGATGATTTACATCATCTACCTCTTTCTCTTATCTAAAAGGATCATAGAATTGGTAAAATCTCATTCAAGTGAAGCAATCATATGAACTATATGAAGAATTTATGGGACATTTCTTTGAAATGAGTCTTTCCTAAATTTCAGGTGAAAAGAGCAACAAAGGATGAAAAAAGGAAGAAAAAGGAGTTTCCATGGGTATGGCACTCCAAAGCAGGGGAGCCTTGGATACAGGGGAGCACCTTTGGCGTTGCGCTTTGCACAACGCCAGGCAGCATCAGGAGAGCGCTACATTCTCCCCAAGAGCGCTCCACAGCCTAGGACAGTATCTTTGGCGCTACGTTTATTCAAGAGCGCTATGCATCCCCCAGGAGAGTGCCTTTGGTGCTATGCTTCCTTCAACAGTGCTGCACTATAGCAAGAAGAGCGCCTTTAGTGCTACGTTTTTACCAAGAGCGCCTGTGATAGAGGAGTGGGAAAATTTGGCCGGTGACGGGTACGTGTGGGTGACGCGTACGCGTGGGTGATGCGTACGCGTGAGAGTGACATTTTTGAAGGGTCACGTACACGCGTGGGTGACACGTACGCATGAAAAAGTACCTTTAGCGCTAACGCTACGCTTTTCCCAAAAGCGCTGAAGATGACGCGCACGCATGGGTGACGCGTATGCGTGAGTGCACGAATGCTACGCTTTCCTGAAAAATGCTACGCCAGCCTGGGAGCAGAATATTCTATACTAACTGAAAGTGTGAAAAGCCCACTTTGAGAGACTTGCAAGTACACCTGAGAAGCTAGTAAACTTTGTATAAATAGCTGGTATCTTGAATCCAAAAAGGGGAATTCTGGCTCAGACTCTTTTTAGACTTTTTAAACTTTTGCACTTTAGAATTTTTACTTTTCTTTTACTTTGGTACTTAGTTAAATTTGCAGTTTGGAAGTTCGGTTTGTACTGGAAGCTATGAGTAGCTAACTTTCCTCTCATTGGGGGAGGGAGCTCTATTGTACTTGATGGATTAATTGATAGTGAATTTCTTCTTCTCTTCATATTCTCTTTGATTTGCTAGAAGAAATTTCATTCTTCATGCTTAGTATTCAATCATCTTGGAAAAGAGGTTGAATGCAAATTGGGTTTCATGGGAGCATTGGAAAAGGAAACTTGAAACCATGCTTGAAATCTCTTCTCACATTGAGTAGATCTAGATTTTGGGATTGGATATGGTGACATGAAATCTACCCAAATATTTGGATCTATGAGGATGTATGGTAAAATCAAGGACCAAGCTTATCTCTTTTCATGAGCAATTAGACCAAGGAATTGGTTGATTATCAAGAATTGAGAGATTGAATCACCAAGGAATTGGGGTTCAATCAGTCATGATTACCAAGAGGTCAATGAGTTGCATGATTGAAGATGAGATGATCTGAATTTAATCCAAAGAGAGCAATATCTTCCAATCCCAATGAATATTCCCTATTCTAATCTTTCCTATTATTTATAGCTTTCTTTAATTTCTGCTATTAACCCATTCCCATTTACAATTCAGTCATTTATGTTTCTGCAATTTACTTCCATGCTCTTTACAATTCTTCACTTTATTGCTTTCCTTTATCTTTAAGTCATTTACAATTCTGTCATTTAGAATCCTGCACACAACAATTACTCTTGATTAGCTTGACTAAATCACCCAGTAACTAAAGTTGTTCAATCAATCAATCTCTGTGGAATTCGATCTCACTCATTGTGAGTTATTACTTGACGACAATTTGGTATACTTGACAAAGACGGGTTCATTATAGTGATATAGTGAATTTTCGGTCATCAAGGTTATGGCGCTATTGCCGGGGATTGATTATAAATTGACAATGATTAAGTTGATGGGTACAAAGATTAAGCCATTTTACTCACTTTATTAATTACCTTAATTTCAATTCCTTATTTTCTTTATTTCTTTTAGCACTTGAATTTCCAGTTGTTCACTGTATATATATCCATTATAACAAGAAGCACACTAACTGTTTGATGCTCTGCATCAACCAAATTTGACTTACCCACCCTTCTTCCAAGAGGGTGATAATCTTTGTTTTAAATTGTGTTTTGTGTTGTGTATGTGAGGCAGAATTTATAACCACAAACTAACCGGTAAGTGCACCGGGTCATACCAAGTAATACCTCAGGTGAGTGAGGGTCGATCCCACGAGGATTGAAGGACTAAGCAACAATGATTGATTGATTGGCTTAGTTACACAAACAGAAAAGGGTGTTTGAATATTCAAGGAGCATTAAACAATCGTACAGAAATTAAAATAGTAAAGTAAATGGGTTGGGAATAAAGTATGTAGAAGGCAGTTAAAGTTTCAGAGTTATCTATTTTTCCGGATTAACTTTTTTTACTAACTATTTTAATCATGTAGGATTTAATTTACGGCAAACTATATGTGACTAGACCCTAATTTCTTAGACCTTTCTAGTCTCCTCTAATTTTCATCAACTGCCAATTCCTTGGTCAATTAATTCCAATTAGAGGGTGATGATCAAATTCCAGTTTATATGCCACAAAAACTCTAATTACCCAAAAATAAAAGGATTATATGTCACGTATCCCGTTAAATCCAGATAATTAAAATTTAGGAGAATATATTTTCAAGCTGTTGTTCAAGTAAAGAGCTTTTCAAAGTTATACAAGAACTCAATTAGAGAAAGAGTCATACTTCCGTTCCACCCAAATTCATAAGATAAAGAGCGAAAATAATTCTTAAATTATAAATCCATACATGAATTAAAATAGAAAAAGCAATAAAATCAATCCATACAAATAGACAGAGCTCCTAACCTTAACAGTGGAGATTTAGTTGCTCATGGTAAAGAGAAAATAAGGATTCTGATAAAATGTATTTTGGTAGTTTGAATGGAATAATGTTGTGTTGGAATCACCCTGTTGGAATCCCTTTTTATATCAAATCCTAATTAATTTAAAATCTATCTTCTCAAACTTAAAATAATATCTTTTCCTAAAAATAATATTTGAATTTAAATCAGAATAATCACCAAGTCTTCAATTGATGGGTGGGGACCACTTGTTTTGTCCATTCTACAACTACTAATCTTTGTTTTCTGGGCTGGAAACTGGGTCAAAACAGCCAAGAAATTGCCCCCAACATTTTTCTGCGTTTTCTGCACGTGGCGCATGTCACGCGTACGTATCAGTCACGCGTACGCGTCGATGGTCTTTTTCGCGAGTCACGCGGACGCGTCAGGTACGCGCACGCGTCGCCGTGCAAATCCTCAAATCACACGTACGCGTCAGTCATGCGCACGCGTCACCATAGAAAGCTCTAAATCACGCGTACGCGTTAAGTACGCGCACGCGTCGCTCCTCGCTGCCATCTTCTTTAATTCTTGTGCTACAGAAACTCCATGAAATCCAGCCGAGTGCTACCTAAAATAAATAAAATTGCAAAAGACTCAAAGTAGCATCCATATTGGCTAAAAGATAATTAATTCTTTATTAAACTCAACAATTTAGATGCAAATTCACTAGGAAAAGATAGGAAAGATGCTCACGCATCACAACACCAAACTTGAACTGTTGCTTGTCCTCAAGCAACCATAACTAATATAGGCTTAGGATGTGAATTTGCATGAGAATGAGAGTTCGATTAAGCTCATGTCTCTTCTTATAGTGGGGTTTACAACTGCAATTCTGAATAGTTTTGGCATCTCACTCTCCTTTGAATCAAAAGGATGTTAGTGTCTTTCAAAATTAGAATCCGGATAATATTATGAATCCTCTGATCTTTTGTAACTCAATTTAACCCTTGAACATAGCAATTTTTTTCTTTTCTTTGGTGCTTTGCACCTTGAGCCTAGCCGTGACTTTAAATATTTTGTTTCAAGTTTTACTTGACACATAAACACCACAAGCACTTAACTGGAAAACTCTTTTTGGGGTTTTGATTTTTCTTTCAACTACTCCCAGACAGTGGTGCTCAAAGCCTTTGGCATACTCTTCTAATTGCAATTGATCTCGACTCTAAATGTTTTGTCTCAAGGATTACTTGACACAAGAACACCACAAGCATATAACTAGGGAAACAACTCTTTGAGCTTTTAATCATGTCTGACCTCCCTAGTCATTGATGCTCAGAGCCTTGGACCTGGCTTTTTTTTTCAATGCTGTTTCTTTTGCTTCAAGGATTAAACTTTCATTAATTTCAGAGAAATCATAATAATTCTCTAAATTCCCATTCCTTGTATATCAACATTCTTTGATTCAAATTTAAATATGAACTGTTCATGTCATGCATTCAGAATCACAGAAAGTACCACCACATCTAAGTAAATAAGACTATTCTTCAATATAAACTCACTTTCTCATGCAATACATCACTTCTGTATTTTTTATTTGAATTTCAAGCTCAGTGATAATACATGAGACATCTTTTTTAGAATTAAAGCAATTAAGAGAAAACTAAACTAGACCTAGGATTCTAACTAATAAAGGATCATGCAACAAACAAAGCAAAATAGCAGAAAACCGGAACATGATATAGTAAAAGCGGGAGGGAATATAGAATGAAAGGAACTCAAGCACCTTAGTTATCTTAGCGGTCGTTTTATTCTTCAGGTTGTGCTCCTTCTGTGAAGATAATTCGCCTCCCATTGGTGCCATAAGAATAAACAGAAAACTTCTAAACAAAGCGTCAAACACCAAACTTAAAGGTTTGCTTGTCCTCAAGGAAAGAAGAACTGAAAACAAAAACAAATAGTAAGATGAAAGAAGAATAAAAGGATAAAAGAACAAGAAAGAATTAGGATTGGGAGAGAGAGAAAGAAAATTAAAACTGGGCGGCGAACTAGTGTAATTGTGTGGCGCAAGCGACGCGTACGCGTACGGCACGCGTATGCGTGGGCGCGAAAATTTCATAATGATGCGTGAGAGTCAAGCACGCGTCCGCATGCCCTTGGTTTTGTGCGATTCACGCGAAGCCAGCCGCGCGCACACACAACTCTCTGTTCGCGTGGCTTGGGAACCAATAATTTCATACGACGCGTGCGCGTTATGCACGTGCACGTGTGGATGGCCATTTGTGCTAATGACGCACACGTGTCAGGGACACGTACGCGTGAATAAGTTTTGTGCTTCTAGCACGCTTCCAGCCCCAAGCCAGCACAACTCTCTGCCCAAACACTTATTTACGTCGATTTTTAAGGTCACGCATACGCGTCGATGATGCGTACACGTGGAGTGCCAAAATCACGAATGACTCGCACGCGTGGGGTACACGTACACGTGGGCTTGTTTGTGCGAAAGGCATCATTCTTGCACCACTCCCGCGCAACTCTCTGTTCATTTTTATTTTTGACGCACACCCATCTGACGCGTACGCGTCAGCGACGCTTACGCGTTGGGTGCTCTCTTCTTTTTTTTTTCTCTTTTTTTTCTTGCCTGAGGTGTTCGGTTCCTGTGATAAAATAGTTGCATGATTAGAAAAATAGTAAAAATTCAATAAAATTCAAACAAGTAAGAAAACTTCTACTACGAAAAATAACTAAGGATACGAAATTATCGGGCTGCCTCCCGACAAGCGCTTCTTTAACGTCACTAGCTTGACACTTGATTATTGAAGTTTCTTTCTGTTCTTCCAGTTGGTTAAAAGAAATATCTCCAAGGAGGGAGAGGTGAAGATTAGTGCCCCCTGATATAAAGTCCTCCTAACAAGTTTCTTTTATTGTGATTAGCTGGATTCACCTTGCTTGTTGGGGTAGAGGTTGGATTGCTTTTTCCTGACCTTTTCTTCTTTATGGATATTTTCTTCTGTTTCTTGGTCACAATCCCCTTTTCAGTGATTTCCTTGGTTGCCTTCACTTCTTTGACTTCAAAATATGGGTGTTGTGTGATGGTTAAAATGTACCCTTCATCAAGAACTTCTTGAATTGGTGGTTCAATAAACTCACCCCCTATGCCACTCTCTGCTTCATTGGGGGTGTAGATTCCCATAATTGTTTTCATCCCTTACAACCTCCTTTGTTTGTGCATCTTCCTTCTTTGTTGGTGCATCTTCCTCCTTTTTTTTTTTTGCATCTTCCTCTTCTTCTATGTGTGAGGATGGAAAGTTTTCTAATTCACTGGAGTATGAACTCCTTTGATTGATTTCATCTCTTTCTTCTATAGGATCTTGTATTATATCTCTTGGGAAGGAATTTGCTTGCTCCTCTTCCTGTGACTTGATAATCGACTGCACATGTTTCTATACATTTTTTACACTTGTCTTTATATCATGTATGAATTCTTTCATGAGAAGCTTAAGATCTGATGGTATTTGAGATGAATAAGAAGGTGGTGGCTCTTGATATGGGTAATAAGGAGATGATGATTCTTGATAAGAGTAAAAAGAGGATGGTTCTTGGTATGAATAGGGAGATAGTGGCTCTTGATATGGGTAGAAGGATGATGGTTCTTGATATAGATAGAGAGGTGGTGGTTCTTGGTATGAATATGGAGATGGTGGTTCTTGATAATTGGAACATGGAGAATTGAAGTTTCTTTGGTTTTGACTTTGCCAACCAAAATTCGGGTAGTTTCTCCATCCACAATCATATGAATTACTACTTGGGTGGGAGTAGTAACCCATGTGATCTCTCTCTATTATTTTTCCTTAGCACAACATACCAAACAGAATTAAACGCACCATGTGGTAAACAGGAAAGAAAAGAAGAAAGAACAGAATTCTAAAAATTAAAATAAGAAAAATTAAAATAAAACTAACTAAAGAACACCAAACTTAATTTCAAAAATTAAAGAAAAATATTAGTGCTATTTATTTAAAAAAATTTAAAATTAAAGACAAAAATAAAACAAAACTAATAGAATATAGAAAAAAATGGAAGGAAACAAAAAACGAAAATAAAATAAAATAAAAATAAAATAAAATAAAAAAGAAAATAAAATAAAAATGAAATAACAAAAATTAAAAACAGGCAAACGTAAATAAAAAGATCAAAAGGAAAAAAATGGAAAATAAAAAATTAATAATACTAAAACAAAACTAATTAAAAGAAAAAAAATTATCTAATCTAAGCAATCAAACAACGAGTAGTTGTCAATCACAGTCAATCCCCGGCAACTGCGCCAAAAACTTGATGTGAAATTTATAACCACAAACTAACCGGCAAGTGCACCGGGTCGTACCAAGTAATACCTCAAGTGAGTGAGGGTCGATCCCACGAGGATTGAAGGAGTAAGCAACAATGATTGATTGATTGGCTTCGTTAGACAAACAGAAAAGGGTGTTTGAATATTCAAGGAGCATTAAACAATCATACATAAATTAAAATAGTAAAGTAAATGGGTTGGGAATAAAGTATGGAGAAGGCAGTTAAGGTTTCAGAGTTATCTATTTTTCTGGATTAACTTTTCTTACTAACTATTTTAATCATGTAGGATTTAATTTATGGCAAACTATATGTGACTAGACCCTAATTCCTTAGACCTTTCTAGTCTCCTCTAATTTTCATCAACTGCCAATTCCTTGGTCAATTAATTCCAATTAGAGGGTGATGATCAAATTCCAGTTTATATGCCACAAAAACTCTGATTACCCAAAAATAAAAGGATTATATGTCACGTATCCCATTAAATCCAGATAATTAAAATTTAGGAGAATATATTTTCAAGCTGTTGTTCAAGTAAAGAGCTTTTTCAAGTTATACAATAACTCAATTAGAGAAAGGGTCATACTTCCGTTCCACCCAAATTCATAAGATAAAGAGTGAAAACAATTCTTAAATTATTAATCCATATATGAATTAAAATAATATTTGAATTTAAATCAGAATAATCAGCAAGTCTTCAGTTGATGGGTAGGGACCACTTGTTTTGTCCATTCTGCAGCTTCTAATCTGTGTTTTCTGGGCTGGAAACTGGGTCAAAACAGCCCAGAAATCGCCCCTAGCATTTTTCTGCGTTTTCTGCATGTGGCGCATGTCACACGTACGCGTCAGTCACGCGTACGCATCGATGGTCTTTTTCGCGAGTCACGCAAATGCGTCAGGTACGCGCACGTGTCGCCGTGCAAATCTTCAAATCACGCGTATGCGTCAGTCACGCGCACGCGTCGCCATAGAAAGCTCTAAATCACGCGTACGCGTTAAGTACGCGCACGCGTCGCTCCTCACTACCATCTTCTTTAATTCTTGTGCTACAAAAACTCCATCAAATCCAGCCGAATGCTACCTAAAATAAACAAAATTGCAAAAGACTCAAAGTAGCATCCATATTGGCTAAAAGATAATTAATTCTTTATTAAACTCAACAATTTAGATGAAAATTCACTAGGAAAATATAGGAAAGATGCTCACGCATCAGTATGACAGAGAGGAGAGGAACTGTAACCTCCTACGATTCTGAACCTGAGAGGACATTTTTAAAATTGAAAAGAGAGGCAGTGGCAAGAGGCAAAAGGGTGGTTGGTGAAGAAGAAGAAGAAGAAGAGAATCCAACCCAAAATATGGAAGGTGAAGCACACAATCATCAAGATGAGGTAGTGGGCAACCATGCTCCCCCACAAGAAAGGAGAGTGCTAGGATCTTATATCAATCCCAATCCTGGGAATTGTGAGAGTAGCATCTTGAAACCCACCATACATGCCAACAATTTTGAGCTCAAACCATAGCTAATTACTCTTATTCAGAATAACTGTTCATTTAGAGGAAATGCTCAAGAAGATCCAAATCAACATCTAACCACATTCTTGAGGATCTGTGATACAGTGAAGGATAATGGTGTTCACCTTGACACCTATAAACTGCTTTTGTTCTCCTTTTCTCTCAGGGATAAAGCATCTAAGTGGCTGGAATACTTCCCAAAGGAGAGTTTGACAACTTGGGATGATGTTGTGAATAAGTTCTTGGCAAAATTTTACCTTCCCCAAAGAGTTAACAAGTTGAGAGCTGAGGTACAAACATTTAGACAATAAGATGGGGAGACTCTCTATGAAGCTTGGGAGAGATATAAAGAGCTAACAAGGAAATACCCCCCGGATATGTTCAATGAGTGGGTCCAGCTGCACATTTTCTATGAAGGATTGTCTCAAGAGTCAAAGAAGGCCCTAGATCACTCTTCAGGAGGTTCTCTCAATAACAAGAAGACAATTGAAGAGGCCATAGACATCATAGAAACTGTGGCTAACAATGATTATTTCTATGCCTCCGATAGGAACCCAAGGAGGGGAGTAATGGAGCTGAACCAGATGGATTCTCTGCTAGCTCAAAACAAGGTGATTATAGCTCAACTAGCAGCTCTAACTAAGCAAATAGAGAAGAACCAAGTCTCAGCCATCAATGCTCAAGCACCTATGCAAAAAGGAGATAGCCCAGAAGTTGAATGTGAATGGGAGCAGGCCAACTATGTGAACCCAGACAACCATATGATCCCAATGCCAAAACCTACAACTCAGGCTGGAAGAACCACCCATATTTTGGGTGGAAAAACCAACAAAACCACACTCAAGACCACAAACCATACCACTCTAACCAATACAACAACCCCAACCATCAATCTAACAATCATAGACCCTACCACAACCCACACACTGCCCCCTACCACTCAAACCAGCAATCACACATCAACCCTCCTCAAAGTGTATCATCCTCAACCCCACAACCATGTGATGACAGTGGAAATTTTGCAAGATTGGAAGCTATGATGGCACGAATGGCAGGGGATATTGCCACTGTTGTAGAGAAACAATTGCAAGCTGAAAAAAAGATAGATTCAATCCAAGAGGAGGCTAGATCCAACATAAAGAACCAAGGGGTAGCAATCTCAAAACTGGAATCACAATTGGGATACCTATCCAAGCAAATACCAATGCCTACAAATACATTCCCTAGCGACACCATGACCAATCCAAGAGGAGAATGCAAGGTCATCACACTAAAAAGTGGGAAGGTGGTAAAAGAGGTATCTTCAAGCCACAACTTGCAGGAAGAAGAAGCTACCAATGACTCAGAAATCAAGGAGGAAGAAGTGATACAAGCTCTAGCCCCACCAAAACAAGTTTTAAAGCTCTGTGTACCAAAGGTACCCTACCCACAAAGGCTGAGAAAAGATGGAAAAGACAGCCAGTTTTCTAGGTTCCTAGAGGTCTTTAAGAAGCTTCAAATTAATATACCTTTTGCTGAGGCACTAGAGCAAATGCCACTTTATACCAAGTTCCTAAAAGAGCCCATGACTAAGAAAGAAACTAGGGAGAAAAGGAAACTGTGGTTCTCACAGAGGAATGTAGTGCCATCATACAAAAGAAACTTCCCCAAAAGATTAAAGATCCTGGGAGCTTCCAAATCCCATGCATCATAGGGGGATATTAGCATTGAGAAGGAATTGTGTGTTCTGGGAGCTAGCATCAACCTTATGTCCTTGCCCATGATGAAGAGAATGAGAATTGAAGAGGCCAAACCAACAAGAATGGCACTTCAACTAGCTGATAGGACGTTCAAGTTTCCTCATGGGGTAGTGGAAGACTTGTTGGTTAAAGTGGGAGAGTTCATCTTCCCAGCTGGTTTTGTAGTGCTTGACATGGAAGAAGAGGCTAATGCATCAATCATACTACGGAGACCATTCTTGGCAACAGCTAGAGCTATAATTAATATGCAAAAGGCAGAGTTAGTCTTAAGGCTGCATGAAGAAAAGATGGTGTTCAATATTTTCACTGTAATGAGCTACTCAAAAGAGTCCATTGGTGAATGCATGATGGTAGACACAATGGAGAAGCTGGTTCAAGGAGTCCTAGAAGAAGACAAACTCGAAGATGCAATGGAACAAGAGCAACAAACATCATGTGGTGAGCTACCACAAGAAATTATGGAAGGCTCAATCATGCTAGACAACAAAAACAAAGAGAAAGTGGAAGCACCAAAGTTGGACTTGAAAATCCTACCCCCAAGCTTGAAGTATGCTTACTTGGGGAGCAACGACACATATCCAGTAATCATCAACTCAAGCTTAAGTGAAGAACAAGAAGATGAGCTCATCAATGTGTTGAGGCAACACAAGGATGCCATAGGGTGTACACTTTCAGTTTAAAGGGGATTAGCCCTTCAATGTGCATGCATAAAATCCTTCTTGAGGAGGATTCCAAGCCCTCAATACAACCACAATGAAGATTGAATCCAACAATGAAGGAAGTGGTGCAAAAAGAAGTGCTGAAGTTATGGCAAGCATGGGTGATTTACCCAGTCTCAGACAGCCCTTGGGTGAACTCTGTTCAAGTAGCCCCCAAGAAAAGAGGAATCACAATTGTGCCAAATAAAACAAATGAGTTGATACCAACAAGAAAAGTGACTGGATGGCGCATGTGTATAGACTACAGAAAGCTCAATGAAGCCACTAGGAAGGACCATTTTCCTCTACCATTCATGGATCAAATGTTGGAGAGGCTTGCTGGACATGAGTACTACTGTTTCTTGGATGGATACTCAGGCTACAACCAGATTGTAGTAGATCCTAAAGACCAAGAGAAGACTTCTTTCACTTGCCCTTATGGTGTTTTTGCATATAGACGCATTCCCTTTGGTTTGTGTAATGCACCTGCCACATTCCAAAGGTGCGTGTTGTCTATTTTTTCTGATATGATTAAGAAGTTTATTGAGGTTTTCATAGATGATTTTTTAGTGTTTGGTGACTCCTTTCCTAATTGCTTACACCATCTTGCCTTGGTGCTCAAGAGATGCCAAGGGACTAACCTAGTTTTAAACTGGGAAAAGTGTCATTTTATGGTCACCAAAGGGGTAGTCTGATAAACCCCAATTTTGTGATTTATCTTATGCTTAATTTAGGAGATTTTATCAATTTTTCTCACATTTATTCAATGAAATAGCATGGTTTTGTAATTCTCCCTAAATTTGTGCTTAAGTGTGAAAACATGCTTTTTTAGGCCTTAAAATAGCTAAATTTAACTCACTTTAATTCCATTCGATGCCTTGATATATTTGTTAAGTGGTTTCAGGTTTAGAAGGCAAAGATTGGATTGAAGGAATGAAGAAAAAGCATGCAAAGTGGGAGAACTCATGGAGAAATGAAGGAATCGCAAAGCTGTCAAGCCTGACCTCTTCCTACTCAATCAATCATAACTTGAGCTATGGAGGTCCAAATGAGGCGGTTTTAGTTGAGTTGGAAAGCTAACATCCGGGGCTTCAAAATGATATAAAATTTGTCATGGTTTCCTTGCAGTTAGACGACGCACACATGTGCATCACGCGCACGCGTCGCAGGACCAGCGTGGACCATTTTGGGCAAAACGTGGCCAGCAATTTCTGAAGCATTTTGGGCCCAATTCCACTCATTTCTGATGCTATTGAATCCATGGATTGAAGGAGGAATGAACCAAGTAGTCATAGTTTAGTTTTCATCATGTTTTAGGGTAGAATTCCAGAGAGAGAGGCTCTCTCCTCTCTCTAGATTTAAGATAGCAATTAGGGTAAAGTTAGGTTAATCTCCCCCAAATTTCTCTTACAATTATTATTTTGATTTCAATTCTCTTTATATTTTAGTATTCTATTGTCTTAATCTTCTTAGTTCTCTTGTTAATTTCTTACTTTGCTCTCTTTTATGTTGATGAACAATTGTTGGATCTTGATTTCATCTAATGCAATGTTATGTTTCCATGTTTTTTTTATGTTGATCTTGATTGTTATTGTTGATTTCTTGCTTATGTTAGTTATGAATTTCATTAATTCTTACAATTTGTGATGTTTACTTTTATTGCACACTAGGTGTTTGATGGAATGTTTCCTCTAGTTTTTTAGTAGCTTTCTTACTCTTGGCCTAGGCTAAGGGAATTAAGTGACCTTGAGTCATTGGGTCTCATTGAATTGGTGATTTGAGAACCCTTGGTGATCAATTTGATACCCATTGACACTAACCCACTATTAATCTAATTAGTAGATAGGTTAGGACTTATGGATTGATGTTGATCAAGCCATTTGACGTACTTCAAGCCTAGGAGTAGATATTATGTACTTAAGGTTTTTGGAAGTAGACTTAATGGCTTGGTTCCTCATAATTGTCAATATATGGTTTGTAGACAAGGATGATGATCTCAATTACCTATGTCAAGCCAAGAGTTCTTTTTCTTTATTTTATTAGTTCTTGTCATTTACTTTCTTGTCATTTAATTTATTTTCTTGCCCTTTAATCAATCAAACCCTTTAGTTCTTCAAAGCCAATAATTGATCACTTCATTGCAATTCCTTGTGAGACGACTTGAGGTTTAAATACTTCGGTTAATTTTTATTGGGGTTTGTACTTATGACAATCAATATTTTTTATGTGAGAGTTGTTTGTTGGTTTGGAGCTATGCTTGCAATGAAGAAATTCTTTCTATAAGAGAAATTCTAGACCGACACGACAAATTCTTCATTATCATAGTCCTTGGCCACAAAATCTCTAAGAAAGGCATAGAGGTAGATAGAGCCAAGGTGGAAGTGATTGAAAAATTACCCCCACCTTGCAATGTCAAAGCAATTAGGAGTTTCTTGGGACATGCTGGGTTCTATAGAAGGTTCATTAGAGACTTTTCAAAGATTGCCAAACCTTTAAGTAACTTGCTTGTCTCTAATGTACAATTTATCTTTGATAGAGAATGTATGCAAGCTTTTGATAAGCTTAAAAGTAAGCTCTCCTTTGCACCTATTATAGCACCACCTAGTTGGGACTTACCTTTTGAATTGATGTGTGATGCATCAGATTTTGCTATTGGTGCTGTCTTAGGACAAAGGAGAGACAAGCTAGTGCATGTCATCTATTATGCTAGCAAGGTCCTTAATAAAGCCCAAAGGAACTACACCACCACAGAAAAAGAACTCCTTGCTATAGTTTTTGTATTTGATAAATTCAGATCTTACCTTATTGGCTCTAAAGTCAATGTGTTCACTAACCATGCAACTCTTAAATACTTGTTAACCAAGTAAGAATCCAAGCCTATATTGATAAGATGGATCCGATTACTCCAAGAGTTCAACATAGAAATCAAGGATAGAAGTGGAGCAGAGAATAAGGTGTCTGACCACCTATCAAGGATCCCACATGAAGGGATGAAGCACACAGCCCTGGGGTAAATGAAAGCTTCCCAGATGAGCAATTGATGATGATCCAAGAGGCTCCATGGTTCGCAGACATAGCCAACTTCAAGGCCATTGGAGAGCTACCTTCCAACATCAACAAGCACTTGAAAAGGAAGCTCATCAATGATGCCAAGCATTACATTTGGGATGAGCCTTACCTCTTCAAGAGGTGTGCTGATGGGATTTTAAGAAGATGCATCTCTCATGAGGAAGGACAATAAGTCCTTTGACATTGCCATGGATCTATCTATGGAGGAAATTTTAATGGAGAAAGGACTGCAAACAAAGGTGTTGCAGTGTGGATTCTTTTGGCCTACAATATTCAAAGATGCAAAAGAATTTTGACAAGGTGCAATGAGTGTCAAAGAGGTGGCAACTTACCCAAGAAAAATGAAATGCCACAAAGATTCATCATGGAGTTGGAGTTGTTTGATGTTTGGGGGATTGATTTCATGGGACCTTTTCCACCCTCATACTCAAACAATTACATATTGGTGGTTGTGGACTGTGTCTAAATGGGTAGAGGCCATAGCTACATCAATAAATGACAACAAAGTGGTGATCAATTTCTTAAGGAAGAACATATTTAGCCGGTTTGGGGTTCCAAGAGCTCCTATATGTGATGGGGGAACTCACTTTTGCAACAAGCAACTGGAGACACTCCTCCTCAAATATGGTGTTAAGCACAAGGTAGCCACCCCTTACCATCCATAAACCAATGGTCAAGCTGAAATTTTAAATAGAGAGCTCAAGAGAATCCTTGAGAAGATTGTTGGGAACTCAAGAAAAGATTAGTCCAAGAAGCTAGATGATGCATTATGGGCTTATAGAACAGCTTTTAAGACACCTATTGGCATGTCTCCATATCAATTGGTGTTTGGAAAAGCTTGTCATCTACCAGTGGAGCTTGAACATAGAGCATTTTGGGCTCTAAAGATGTTGAACTTTGATAATCAAGCTGCTGGAGAAAGAAGGTTGCTGCAGCTCAATGAGTTAGAAGAATTCAGAACTCAAGCTTATGAAAATGCTAAGATTTACAAAGAGAAAACAAAAAAATGGCATGATCAAAAGCTGGCAAGAAGAGAGTTTGTAGAAGGTCAAAAGGTGCTGTTGTACAACTCAAGACTCAAGTTTTTCCCAGGAAAGCTGAAATCAAGATGGTCTGGACCCTTCACAATCATCAAAGTCTTTCCTTATGGTCATGTGGAGCTCATGGATGAGAAAACTTATAGGACTTTCACTGTCAATGGCCAAAGACTTAAGCACTACTTGGGAGACTCACTAGATGAGCAAAGAGTGAACTATAACCTCAGCTAAAGAGGAAGAATCGTCAAGCTAGTGACGTTAAAGAAGCGCTAGTTAGGAGGAACCCCAACACTCATATCCTTTCAATTTCAAGCTTTAATTGTTGCTTATGTTTAGTCACTTTAGTTGATTGTTTTTTAGTTTCAGTTGTTAGTTATTTAGTTGATAGTTTTTTTTTATTTGAACTTCAAAAAAAATTTTTAGTTGCTGGAAGTGCAACCTTGCATGCTACATTATGTGACGATGTTAATTGGGTTGAGAAGCTGGCTGAAGAACTAAGTTTGGTGTGGCCACCATCATGAGCAATTCAGTCGTGCGTCCACATTAAACCCACTAATTTGGACACCCAGCACAAGAAGGAGCCTCCAAAAAGAAGGATGGTGATGATTCATCCAAGAAGAAGGGGAAGGGGCCTATGCATTGAAGTTGCACCATAATGAGCAAAGGTTGTTGAGTCCCATGGTTAAAATCTATTTTCTAATTTGATGCTTAAGTAGTTTATTTTGATATGCTAGTTGTTGTTTTCTTTATAAGTTTTAGAGTCCTTCTATGAGTCCTTTAATTTCCAGTTTTTATTTTGAGAAAGAAAATGTCTTTTGTTAAGTTTTCACTGCATCAATAAGATTAGTTTGTTCCCACAAAGAATTAATGATGAGTTGTTGCAAAATAGGAATAAGAGACTAAGACCCAAGTGAGCTGGATTCAAAATAAGAAGATGAGAAACAAGTATAAAATCATGAATTGAAGTTTGGAAGTGAGTAATTTATAATAAAACAACAAGATCTAGGGGACATAATAAGTAGATGCTAAGGATGACCCTTGAATATCAATAGAACCGAGAAGTAGAAAGCAAGACCCAAGGCTCTGAGCATCAACTACTAGGATAAAAGAAAGAAACAAATAGCTCAAAGAGCCAAGATCCTAGTAGATACTTGTGGTGAAGATGTGTTAAGAAGAGAGACCTGAGCAAGTAGATTCTTAGGGGTGTTTCAACACCTAGTACCCTAAAACCAACTGGTTTGGGAGTGCTAATTGAAAGCTTAACCTAAAGGGTCGTCTTGAGACAAAACACTTGGAGTCGTGGTCAATCAAGGAAACAAAAGAAGAATGAAAAGAAAAGAACAATCAAAAGAAAAATAACAAATATTACTACTTCAAGGTGACAATCAATAGAAAGGGCTCTAAAAGCAAGCACTTAAAAGGGTCCTCAAAGATTTGAGAATTCATTGTGATATGAAAGCAATAACAAAGTTCATACATGATTTGATACTTAGCCTCTATCTTTGATTGTGAATACATTCTCTTAAGGGTCAAGTTTTAATCAATTAGAACAATTCACATTAATTTGCTTAGGGAAAAGCAAAATTTAAGTTTGGTGTTGTGATGACTTACATCATCTACCTCTTTCTCTTATCTAAAAGGATCATAGAATTGGTAAAATCTTATTCAAGTGATGCAATTATATGAACTATATGATGAATTTATGGGACACTTCTTTGAAATGAGTCTTTCTTGAATTTCAGGTGAAAAGAGCAACAAAGGATGAAAAAAGCAAGAAAAAGGAGTTTCCATGGGTGTGGCACACCAAAGCAGGGGAGCTTTGGATACAGGGGAGCAACTTTGGCACTGTGCTTTGCACAACAATGCCAGGCAGCATCAGGAGAGCGCTACATTCTACCCAAAAGCGCTCCATAGTCTAGGACATCGCCTTTGGCGCTACGTTTATTCAAGAGCACTATGCATTCCCCAGGAGAGTGCCTTTGGCGCTACGCTTTAGCACTGCACTATAGCAAGAAGAGCGCCTTTAGTGCTACGTTTTTACTAAGAGCGCCTGCGATAGCGGAGTGGGAAAATTTGGCCGGTGACGCGTACACGTGGGTGACGCGTACGCGTGAGAATGACATTTTTGAAGGATCACGCGCACGTGTGGGTGATGCGCACGCGTGGGTGACGCGTACGCGTGAAAGTGCTATTTTTGAAGACCACCCGTGGTGAACGAAATTGTGATCACACTTTTCACAACTCCGCACAACTAACCAGCAAGTGCACTGGGTCGTCCAAGTAATACCTTACGTGAGTAAGGGTCGATACCACGGAGATTGTCGGCTTGAAGCAAGCTATGGTCATCTTGTAAATCTTAGTTAGGCGGATTCAAATGGTTATGAGGTTTTGATAATTAAAAGATAAATAAAACATAAAATAAAATAAGATACTTATGTAATTCATTGGTGGGAATTTCAGATAAGCGTTTGGAGATGCTTTCTTGCTTCTGAACCTCTGCTTTCCTGCTGTCTTCTTCCAACCATGCGTGCTCCCTTCCATGGCAAGCTGTATGATCCTCTCGGATGAAAAATACCAGGTACGATTTCTGCACGGCTAATCAACTGTCGGATTTCTCGTCTCGGATGAAAAATACCAGGTACAGCTACCGCACGGCTAATCATCTGTCGGTTCTCACTAGCATCGGAATAGGATCTCTCTATCTTTTTGCACACTGTCACTGTGCCCAATATTCGTAATTTTGAAGCTTGTCACAGTCATCCCTTCCCAGATCCTACACGGAATACCACAGACAAGGTCTAGACTTTCCGGATCTCAGGAATGCTGCCAATTGGTTCTAGCCTATACCACGAAGGTTCTAATCTCCCAGACTCGGTCCGTTGATTAGAGACCCAAGAGAATATACTCCGGCTGTCGTCCAATGACTACGTTGAACATCATGTAGACCGCTTGTGGTTGTTAGGCACGCGGATCTTGGCTAAGCGAGTAACGAAGATAGTGGGTGATTGTCACGGGTCACCCCTTCATTCTGACTTAATTGAATTAAGTACGAGAGTATATCTTGGAGAAGAAGTAAGCGTGAATTGAAGGAGAAACAATAGTACTTGCATTAATTTATGAAGAACAGTAGAGCTCCGCACCTTAATCTATGAGGTGTAGAAACTCCACCGTAGAAAATACATAAGAGAAAAAGATCTAGGCATGGCCGAATGGCCAGCCTCCCAAATGTGAAAAATGGAATAATCTCCTAATATAATAGTAAAAAGTGCTATTTATACTAAACTAGTTAATAGGGATTACAGAAAATAAGTAACTAAGTGCAGATAGTTCAGAAATCCACTTTCGGGGCCCACTTAGTGTGTGCTTGGGCTGAGCATTGAAGCTTTCACGTGCATAGGCCATTCTTGGAGTTAAATGCCAGATTGGGTGCCAGTTTGGACGTTTAACTCCAGTTCTGGTGCCAGTTCTGTCGTTTTACTCCAGAAAAAGGGTCTTTGGTGGGCGTTTAGACGCCAGTTTGGGCCATCAAATATCGGGAAAAGTATAGACTATTATACATTGCTGGAAAGCCCAAGATGTCTACTTTCTAAAGCAATTGAGAGCTTGCTAATTGGGCTTCTATAGCTCCAGAAAATCTATTTCGAGTGCAGGAGGGTTAGAATCCAACAGCATCTGCAGTCCTTTTTCAGCCAGAAAAAACCTGAAATCACAGAAAAACACACAAACTCATAGTAAAGTCCAGAAATGTGATTTTTTCATGAAAACTAATAAAAATATAATAAAAAGTGACTAAAACATACTAAAAACTATGTAAAAACAGTGCCAAAAAGGGTATAAATTATTCGCTCATCACAACACCAAACTTAAATTGTTACTTGTCCCTAAGCAACTAAAAACAAAATAGGATAAAAAGAAGAGAATATACAATGAATTCCAAAAATATCAATGAAGATTAGTTTTAATTAGATGAGCGGGACTAGTAGCTTTTTGCTTCTGAACAGTTTTGGCATCTCACTTTATTCTTTGAAGTTCAGAATGATTGGCATCCATAGGAACTCAGAATTCAGATAGTGTTATTGATTCTCTTAGTTCAGTATGTTGATTCTTGAACACAGCTACTTTATGAGTCTTGGCCGTGACCCTAAGCATTTTGTTTTCCAGTATTACCACTGGATACATAAATGCCATAGACACATAACTGGGTGAACCTTTTCAGATTGTGACTCAGCTTTGCTAGAGTCCCAAGTTAGAGGTGCCCAGAGCTCTTAAGCACACTCTTTTTGCTTTGGACCACGACTTTAACCGCTCAGTCTCAAGCTTTTCACTTCACACCTTCACGCCACAAGCACATGGTTAGGGACAGCTTGGTTTAGCCGCTTAGGCTAGGATTTAACTAATGGAGTTCTTGAGCTCCTTTATGTCTCTTTGATAAATCTCATTTTTAGGGTTTATCTTGTGCTCAATTGAGTAGATTTTATCAATCTTTCATACATTTATTCATACAAAATGCATGGTTTTACAATTTCCTTCTTGATTTTGTGCTATGATTGAAAACTTGTTTCCTTGGTCTTAAATTTATTATGTTTAATCCCCTCTTATTACCATTCGATGCCTTGAATGTGTGTTAAGTGTTTTCAGGGTTTATAGGGCAGAAATGGCTTAGAGGATGGAAAGGAAGCATGCAAAAGTGGAACGAATACAAGAAACTGAAGGAACTGCTAAAGCTGTCCAGCCTGACCTCTTGGTACAAAATTGATCATAACTTGAGCTACAGAGATCCAAATGAGGCGGTTCTAGTTGCGTTGGAAAGCTAACATCTGGGTCTTCGCAATGATATATAATTTGCCATAGCTTCCCTGAAGATAGATGACGCGCACGTGTGGATCACGCACACGCATGACCTGGCAAAAATCCAATCCATGCCCACGCGCGGACAACGCTCACGCGTGACTTTGCCGCGTGCTAGACGTATCGGAAATTGATGGGGGCAATTTCTGGGCTGTTTTTGACCCAGTTTTTGGCCCAAAAAACACAGATTAGAGGATATAAAGTGGGAGAATCAATCCATTCATTAAAACAACATTCATTATTCACAATTTTAGGTTTTAAATGTAGTTTTAGAGAGAGAGAGAGGGGCTCTCTCCTCTCTTTTAGGTTTTAGGATTAGGATTTCTCTTAGTTTTAGGATTGCTTCTTCTCAATTTCAGGTTCAATGTTCTTTTAATTTAGTTTCTCCTCTACTTTTATTTATTCTAGTGCTTTCACATGTTAATTACGTATGTTGCCAAATTGGCTTATGAACTCTTCATGTTAGATTTTAATTTCTATTTAATGCAATTTGAGGTATTTCAGATTTATGATTACTTTCTTCTGTTTATAATATAAATAATTTAGATTTTTCTCCCTTTGCTTTGGTTGAGTAATTGGTGACACATGAGTTATCAAACTCAGCTGTTGATTGAAAATTGGAATTTGCTGATTGATTTGGATCCCTCTAAAGCTAGTCTTTCCATAGGAGTTGACTAGGACTTGAGGAATCAAGTTTATTAGTCTACTTGAATTTCCTTTATTTAGTAAGGGTTAACTAAGTGGGAGCAATAAACAATTCTCATCACACCTGATAAGGATAACTAGGATGGGATTTCCAGTTGTCATACCTTGCCAAGAGTTTTCTTAATTATTAATTTATTTTTATTGTCATTTAAATTACTTGTTCCTTATTTCAAAAACCCAAAATTATACCTTTTCCATAACCAATAATAAATCATACTTCCCTGCAATTCCTTGAGAAGACGACCCGAGGTTTAAATACTTCGGTTATAAATTTTATTGGGTTTTGTTAATTGTGACAACCAAACTTTTGTACGAAAGGATTCTTTGTTGGTTTAGAAGCTATACCTACAACGTGATTATTTTTATAAAATTCTTTACTAGCAGAAAATCCGTTCGTCAAAATGGCGCCATTGCCGGGGAATTGTAAACGTGTGCCTTATTATTGGTTATTGTAAATATTTTATTTTGCTTGTTTATTTGTTTTTATTTATTTTTGTTTTTAATTTTTATTATCTACTATGAGTTCTCACCCCCGTCGCTTTGAGTTTGGTTCTAATGTTGTTGAAAGGAATGGAAGCTATAATAGGAGCATGCATCAAGGTCGAAACAATCACAGATGGAAGGAGCCACGAGGATCTGATCAACCCTTTCGGCAACAACACCTTCCAAGATACCATGGACAATGACCATCCTACAATGCATGCCAAGACAATAGTTATGGTGGACCCTTTCGTGACAAACCACCTCCACCAAATTACTATGGTCAAGAGCCATTCCGAGGTGCGTACCAAGATGATAGATATGGAGGACCCCCTTGTAGTTACCAACAAGCCCCATCATATGCCAATGAACCACCTCCTCAACATAGCTTCGAACCACCATACTCACAAGCCACCTACAACCATTCACCTCCATATGATCCTAACCCTTACCCACCCCAATTCCAATCTAATTACCCCCAAGAATCACCACTTTCATATGCACCATGTCCATATCCATCGACCCAAAAATCACAGGCTCACCTCAAGGAAACAGTAGATCAATTCCATGCAACTGTTAATCAATTGGAGCAAGCGATAAATCGATTAGCCCCCAGCATGAAGGAGACACTAGAAACTCCAGTGGACAGTGAGCAGCATGACTTTGTATTGGAACAATTGGAGGAAGCCGTAATCGTTAAAGAGGAAGAAGTGGTCGAAGACTTAGGAGATGCGGAACGTCCATAGGAAAGCCCAGTCATAGAGCCCCCTTCTAAGGAGTTTGAATTTGTTGTTGAGGAGGGTGTACAACCTCCAAGACATATCATGGTTTAAGACTTTGAAGGGGATGATCAAGAGATGGATTCAATCATTGATGAATTCTTATCTACAATTGAACCCTCTCCCATTAGACTAGACATGGAGATCAAAGAAGAAGAAGCACAACCTCCCATGCTCTTGGTGAACAATGAAGAAGAGATCAAATTGGAAGAAGGCAACCAAGAGGAAGAGGTTGAAATTGAAGAAGCTTGCAAGGAGGTGGAAGTTGTCAAGGAAGAGCTCAAGAGAATGGAGCTGGAAATCACCTTGCCAAAGTTGTTGGAGACCTCTCCCCCAAAGCCATCACCGTCCATTCCTTCATTCAAGTGGGTAAATCTTTCATCTCTAAGCTTAATTAGCCCACTTGAATATGCTTTGCTTGAGATGGATAGGCAACTTAGAGCTCTTTGTGGCTATAAGAGTAAGAGGGAGATGGTTAGTGGCAAGAGTTGTCATGTAAGGTTCAATATGTTTGCATGCTCCAAATTGAAGTATAAGGGTTGGTATAATTCTCAATTGAATGGGTCTAGAAAATTGTTTGGATGACTCCGTGAGAATTCTGACTGTTCACCACCCAAGTGGAAAAATGATGATCAACAAGAAGACGGGTGCAAAAGCAAGGTTTGGGACCCCAGAATTCATTCTGGCAATCAACACTCTTGGGGCCTTGTCACTTGCTTTAACTTGCTTGAAGGATTTATGCAACTAGTGTAGGATCCCGGAGGATATTGGAATTGCAAACATTGGTGGGGATTCCTGGATGAGTTCAAGCACATGCCACCATAACAAGGAGCTCACCAAATGTCCAACTTAAGGACTTTAACTAAAAGTGCTAGGTAGGAGACAACCCACCAAGGTATTATCTTCTATTTTTATCCTTAGTTTTATTTTATTATGTTATTATTCTTAGTTTTATTTTGTTTTGTTTTATTCTTAGTTTTATTTTATTCTTTTTTCTTAGTGTTCATTCATAATGTCTGCATCAGCATCTGCATTCTGCATTCTGCATTTTTTTTCAAAAAAAAGGGGGGGTAAACCACACGAGCGCGCAGGCCACGCGTGGGCGTCGATAGCACTTTTTGCTATCCCATCCAACGAATAGAAAGTTGTGATGGAATCGTGCGGCTGGTGTGCTCTGCGCACAATTCGACCCACGCGTACGCGTCAAGCACGTGCACGCGTGGATAGGGAAATCGGCGTAAATAGGTGCTAACCTGAGAGTTGTGCTGCCCTCGTGCTGGAATGGTGCTATAGGCACAAAATGACCCACGCGTACGCATCCCTGACGCGTGCGCGTCCTTTTGCTTCCAGACCATCCACGCGTACGCGTGGGCGACGCTTACGCGTCGCATGACTATTTCTGTTTTCACGCGTGAGCGTGATACCCGTGTGCGTGTCGCGTCCCATTTTAATTTCCTTCTCCTTTCTTCTCTCTTTTCCACTTCTTTCCTCCTCCTTTCTTACTTTCTTTTTCTTCATCTTTTTAACTTCTCATCCTTTTTTTCTTTCATTCTATTTTACTTAAATTATCTGCATACTTTCATTCATTGCAATTTAATTTTGTGCATATTTTTTTTCTTTTCTAAATTTATTATTTTTCCGTTGGTGTTAAATTTTCTTATTTAACTGTTGCATCTTCTCTTGAATTATCCTGGTACTTCATGACTTGTTTTATTTTGATTGGGCAGTATTATTTAAATCAATGCTAATCTTTTATGATACTTGTACTCCTCTTGCATTGATATGAACTTATACTGTCTTTCATTACCCACACTCCTCCCCTTTGTTGCAAATTTTGCACCACTGGTATGCCATGTGCTTCTATTATTTTCTCACTTGCATGTTATAGCTACCATGTAATTGAGACCCCCATTATTTGGCATTAACCCACCCATACTTTATTTATTTTCTTCTCTTTATTCCTGGGTTACTTTTCTTCTTTTTCCTCTTCTTTCAGGATGGCCACCGAGGAAGGAAAACGGAAAACCTTTACATGGGCAACAAACAAGTTCCATCTGCACAATCTTTGGAGAAAAGCATCAGTTGGAACAACCCGTCCACTAGCACATCTCAGCATGCATCGAGGACGGTGCAATCTTTAAGTGTGGGGAGGTCGATACCGGCTTCTGCGGGTTAGTACTTCCTGTCTCAACACCAATGTTTTATTTTCTTTGTTAGTCCATTGTTGCATTTGCATGTTTGATTGCATGATTGTTTGATTTTGTGCATATTTTACCACTACTTGGTTTAAGTAATATTTTCTTTTTCAAGAAACTTTTTAGAGTATTTCACTAATTTAAATTAAAACTTTTTATTAAACTTGCTTGAAGAACTTTTATATTGGAACATGGTTTAGAGCTCAAACACACAAAACCTGTGAGATTTTGAGCCTATTTGATTGGTTGCATTTTATCAACCAATATTTTATTTTTGGTGTGTGTTGTTCTCTCTAAAATTATGATTTTTGTCTTGCTTAATTCTATATTTCCATGGTTTGATGTATGCATGCACTTATATGATTGAGGCCTTTGTTTCACTAAGCTTACATACCCACATAGCCTTACCCTTTCATTATCCTTTGTAAACCAATGTTGAGCCTATTTTACCCTTTTGTTTTTTACTTTAGCTCATCACTAACTCTAAGCGTAAAACAATAATGTCCTTAATTTGAATCCTTAGTTAGCTTAGACTAGTGAGAGTGTTCATGATTTAAGTATGGGGAAGTTGGGTTTGAAAACATTTGGTTTAAGAACTGGGTGTTATATATCTTTATGAAAATGTGAAAGAAATGTTTAGGACATGATTCATGCATCCAATAATTTAATCATATGCATTGAGAAAAAAAATAAAAAGAAAAAATATATATATATAAAAGAAAAAAATAAATAAATAAAGGAAAAAAAGAAGAAAAGAAAAAGAGCAAACAATAAAAAAGGGACAAAATGCCCCAAAGTAAATGGTGAAAGCAATGCATATGTACTGTACTCGAATTAGGATGCATGAATATGTGGAAAACATGGTTAATGGGTAGTTAGGCTTTATATTATGATTACATGGATTGTCCTAAGTTAGGTGAGAAGTTTAGGTTAATTAAGGATTCAGATTTTAGTCCACTTGACCAAATACAATCCTACCTTGACCCAAACCCCATTACAACCCTTAAAAGACCTCTTGATATGTGTATTTGTGCATCAAATTTCTATTGATTGGTAGAAGAAGAGCAAGCCTTAGAAAGTAAGGTTAGTAGAGAATTAAGAGAATCGAACCTTAAACACATGAGTGATTAGAGTGTATACACTTGCAGTGAGGGTTTGATGCTCGATTCTTTATTCCTGGCTTTCATGAGCTATCTTCTTCTTGCAAGTCTATTTGTACTTCATTTTTATAATTTGAATTAGTGAAACCAGTTCGTATTTATTCTTAAAAGATTTGTTTACTTTTAACCAAGTAAGAAAAAGCATTCTGCATGTAGTTGCATTCATATAGATAGGTTGCATTTCATACATTCTACCATTCCTCTTTACTTCTTTATAGCTTCTCTTGAGCTTAGCATGAGGACATGCTAATGTTTAAGTCTGGAGAGGTTGATAAACCCCATTTTTAGGGTTTATCTTGTGCTCAATTGAGTGGATCTTATCAATCTTTCATACACTTATTCATACAAAATGCATGGTATTACAATTTTCTTCCTGATTTTGTGCTATGATTGAAAACATGTTTCTTTGGTCTTAAATTTATTATGTTTAATCTCCTCTTATTACCATTCGATGCCTTGATATGTGTGTTAAGTGTTTTCAGGGTTTATAGGGCAGGAATGGCTTAGAGGATGGAAAGGAAGCATGCAAAAGTGGAAGGAATACAAGAAACTGAAGGAACTGCTAAAGCTGTCCAGCCTGACCTCTAGGTACTAAATCGATCATAACTTCAGCTACAGAGGTCCAAATGAGGCGGTTCTAGTTGTGTTGGAAAGCTAACATCCGGGGCTTCACAACCATATATAATTTGTCATAGCTGCCTCGAAGATAGATGACGCGCACGCGTAGATCACGCACACGCGTGACCTGGCAAAAATCCAATCCACGCCCACGCGTGGATGATGCTCACGCGTGACTTTGTCGCGTGCTGGACGTATCAGAAATCACTGGGGCGATTTCTGGACTGTTTATGACCCAGTTTTCAGCCCAAAAAACACAGATTAGAGGCTATAAAGTGGGAAAATCAATCCATTCATTAAAACAACATTCATTATTCACAATTTTATGTTTTAAATGTAGTTTTAGAGAGAGAGGGGCTCTCTCCGCTCTCTTAGGTTTTAGGATTAGGATTTCTCTTAGTTTTAGGATTGCTTTTTCTCAATTCCAGGTTCAATGTTCTTTTAATTTAGTTTCTCATCTACTTTTATTTATTCTAGTGCTTTCACTTATTAATTACTTATGTTGCTAAATTGGCTTATGAACTCTTCATCTTAGATTTTAATTTCTATTTAATGTAATTTGAGGTATTTTAGATTTATGATTGCTTTCTTCTGTTTATGATATAAATAATTTAGATTTTTCCCCCTTTGCTTTGGTTGAGTAATTGGTGACACTTGAGTTATCAAACTCAGCTGTTGATTGAAAATTAGAATTTGCTGATTGATTTGGATCCCTCTAAAGCTAGTCTTTCCATAGGAGTTGACTAGGACTTGAGGAATCAAGTTGATTAGTCCACTTGACTTTCCTTTATTTAGTAAGGGTTAACTAAGTGGGAGCAATAAACAATTCTCATCACACCTGATAAGGATAACTAGGATGGGATTTCCAGTTCTCATACCTTGCCAAGGGTTTTCTTAATTATTAATTTATTTTTCTTGTCATTTAAATTACTTGTTCCTTATTTCAAAAACCCAAAATTATACCTTTTCCATAACCAATAGTAAATCATACTTCCCTACAATTCCTTGAGAAGACGACCCGAGGTTTAAATACTTCGGTTATAAATTTTATTGGGTTTTGTTAATTGTGACAACCAAACTTTTGTACGAAAGGATTCTTTGTTGGTTTAGAAGCTATACCTACAATGTGATTATTTTTATAAAATTCTTTACTAGCAGAAAATCTGTTCGTCACTCTTCCTTGCCTTTGTTGAGGTCCATGAGTGGGCTCTCTTGTTTGCTCCATCCTCTTTCTAGTGATGGGCTTTTGAGATAAATTTCTTCATCTCCCATGACTCGAAGTTGGAAGCAACTGCCTTCCCTTTCCTCTTCCTAGAGATTTCTCCGGCCTTAGGTGCCATTAGTGATTATGGAAAGTAAAAGCAAAGCTTTTTCCACACCAAACTTAAAAGCTTTGCTCGTCTTCGAGAAAAATAAGATAGAAGGAAGTAGAAGAAGAATGATGCAATTAATTTTGAAAACTTATTACTTTATGCAAGAAAAATTTAAAAAGAGTTGAAAAGAATTTGAAAAGAAATGTAAGTTTTGAAAATGTTTTGGAAGGAATTGAAAAGAATTGAGAAAGAATTAAAAAGAATTGGAAAGATTATTAATTTTTGAAAGTAGAAATTAAAAGATGAACATTTAAAATATGTTTGATGCAAAAAATTATGAATTGAAACATGAAAAATTGAAAAAAATCGAATTGGAAACAAAATTACCTCCCTTGTGTCATCCTGGCGTTAAACGCCCAGAATGCTATCCATTTTGGCGTTTAACGCCCACTTGACTACCTATTTGGGCGTTTAACGCCCAGCCAGATACCCTGGCTGGCGTTAAACACCAGGATTCCTTCTTTACTGGGTGTTTTTCTGAACGCCCAGAATGCTGCCTGCATGGGCGTTAAACGCCCATTCTGCTATCCTTATTGGCATTTAAACGCTAGTAAGCATGTCCTCCAGGATGTACTATTTTTGATACTGTTTTTTATTCTGCCTTACTTTTGTAGCTGTTTTTGTGACTCCACATGATCATCTACCTAAAGAAAACATAACATGACAATGGAAAACAAATGTCTATAAAGATAAATATAATTAAATAACATTGGGTTGCCTCCCAATAAGCGCTTCTTTAATGTCAATAGCTTGACAGTGAGCTCTTAGAGAGCTTCACAAAGACTCAGAGCTTAATGGTTGTCTCCTAACACCAAACTTAGAAGTTGAGTGTGGGGGTTCTGCTTGACTCTGTATTGAGAGAAGCTTTTCATGCTTCCTTCCATAGTTACAGAAGAAGATCCTTGAGCCTTAAAAACGTACAAGGTAGTCCTCATTCAATTGAAGGACTAACTCTCCTTTGTCCACATCATTCACAGCTCTTGCTGTGGCTAGGAAGGGTCTTCCAAGGATAATGGATTCATCTTCATCCTTCTATTGTCTAGGATTATGAAATCAGCAAGGAAGTACAGGCCTTCAACAATCACTAAGACATCCTCTACAAGTCCATAAGCCTGTTTCATTGATTTGTCTGCCATCTCTAGTGAGATTCTTGCAGCTTGTACCTCAAAGATCCCTAATTTCTCCATTACAGAGAGTGGCATGAGGTTTTTCCTGACCCCAGGTCACACAGAGCCTTCTCAAAGGTCATGGTGCCTATGGTACAAGGTATTAAAAACTTTTCAGGATCTGGTTTCTTCTGAGGTAATTTCAGTTGAACCAAGGCATTCAATTCATTGATGAGCAATAGAGGTTCATCCTCCCAAGTCTCATTACCAAATAACTTTGCATTCAGCTTCATGATTTCTCCTAGATACTTAGCAACTTGCTCTTCAATAATATCTTCATCCTCTTCAGAGGAAGAATACTCATCAGAGCTCATGAATGGCAACAGTAAGTTCAGTGGAATCTCTATGGCCTCTGTATGAGCCTCAGATTCCTTTGGTTCCTTATTAGGGAACTCCTTAGTGGTCAGTGGACGTCCATTGAGGTCTTCCTCACTGGAAATCACTGCCTCTTCCTCCTCTATAGGTTCGGCCACTTTGGGTATATTGATGTCCTTGCACTCTCTCTTTAGATTCTCTTCTGTATTGCTTGGGAGAGTACTAGGAGGGATTTCAGTAACTCTTTTACTCAGCTGACCCATTTGTGCCTCCAAATTTCTGATGGAGGACCTTCTTTCAGTCATGAAACTGAGAGTGGTCTTAGATAGATCAGAGATTATGGTTGCTAAGTCAGAGAGGCTCTGATTAGAATTCTCTGTCAGTTGCTGAGAAGATGATGGAAAAGGCTTGCTATTGCCAAACCTATTTCTCCCACCATTATTATTATTGAAGCCTTGATTAGGCTTCTGCTGATCCTTCCATGAGAAATTAGGATGATTCCTCCATGAAGGATTGTAAGTGTTTCCATAGGATTCCCCCATGTAATTCACCTCTTCCATTCCAGGATTCTCAGGGTCATAAGCTTCTCCTTCAGAGGAGGCTTCTTTAGTACTGCCGGATGCAGCTTGCATTCCAGTCAGATTCTGAGAAATCATATTGACTTGCTGAGTCAATATTTTGTTCTGAGCCAATATGGCATTCAGAGTATCAATCTCAAGAACTCCTTTCTTCTGAGTCATCCCATTATTCACAGGATTTCTTTCAGAAGTATACATGAACTGGTTATTTGCAACCATTTCAATGAGTTCCTGGGCTTCTGCAGGCGTTTTCTTCAGATGAAGAGATCCACCAGCAGAGTGGTCCAATGACATCTAGGACAAAAGTTCTTGGCAATTCTTAATCCATTGAACTCCCATGGCTTCTGAGCGACTCAACGAAGGAGAAAAGTTCCCTTGAGGATTTCGAAAACTTTGACCTTCCTGCCTTCGAGAAGGCTGCCTTTGATGAATTTGTTCTTTCTTTTGAGCCAACTCTTTCTTCATTCATTCTTTCTTGAAAATCGCTGCAGCTTCAGCGTCGAACAACATTACATCGAGGACATAAAGAAACATCTTGATCTTTTAATTTCTGTTGCTTCAAGAATTCTAGCAATCCTTCAGCCACACCAGGATACACTGTACGCACACTGGTTTCGAAGTCTCATAAAGCAGAATCGAATTCATAGGAGTTAAAGCCAGCCATATTGACCCCCCATAAAGTGAGGCTCAGCAAAGTTTGCTCTAACGTCAAAGGGATTAATATCAACCATCATATCTTTTTTACCATCATCAAACTTCAATATTCCTTCCTTAATTGCTTCTTGAATCAAGTCTCTGAAAAGGACACAACTATTAGTTAAATGGCTAGTTGCTTGATGAAATTTACAATAAGGCTTTCCTTTCAAATCTTTTATCGAAAGCAATGTCTTGCCCATAGTTGTTAGAACCGAAACAGTGATCGAACCGGTCAGTTTACTGGGTCACTGGATTACTGGTTTAACCGGTGGATCACTGGTCAAACCAATTAACCCGATATAATTAAATAATTATATAAAATTTAATTATTTTTCCTTATTATAAATACTTTTATTTCATTTTTATAAAAATAATTATCATTTTTAAATTTTAAACTTTATTAATTACTTTATATTTATTTTATTATTATATTATTATAGGTGAAAACTCACATACAGTTATTTTTATATGAAGTTGATATTTAAGAACTGTTAGATGATTTTACAAATTTTGACTAAATATCATCTAATGATTTTCATATATTACAAGTATTTATTAAAAAAATAAATTGTGATTAATAAAATTTTTTGTTTACATTTTTAATTTGTATATATTTAATAAAATTTATTATTAAATAAAATATAATTGATTTAAAAATGAGTGACTTTGAAATTAAAATAAATTGAATATAAGTAAAATCAAAGATTGCTATATGTATTATAATTTGTATATATATTGATAAGAAGCATTGAAGCTTGGGTGGTCAATAATCCATATTGCATTCTTGGAGGAAGGGGTTTGAACCCTATGTGAAGCATTTTGGGTAAATTTTTCAAAACTCACAGGCTTTGATACTTGGCAGCACTGGAGTACATGGAGCACGGTAGACTTGCAGAATGCTGGTGCATCGTAGATTCCCCTTCAACTATGACCCGAGAGGTTCGATCCGGTCCGATTTTCATAGAATTTGATCGGTTTTTGCCGGTTCACTCTGGATTTGACCGGTTCATGCCGGTTTTCTACCTTAAGCGGTCCTAACCTTGGACTGGACTTATTCTTAACATATATTCTTAAAATAAATTTAGATATAATATATATTATTATTTATTAAAAAAATATTTTAAATACTTGATATAATTAAAATAAGACATTAAAAATAATTAAAAATTTTAATTTATATTTTAATATCAATAAAATATCAAAATATCATTACAATTTATCTAAAAAAGACTTTATATTTTATATATATACGTGTCTCCGTGTCATGTAATATTTTAAAATTCGCGTGTCAGCGTGTCCCGTATCGTATCGTGTCCGTGTCCGTATCAGTGTCCGTGCATCGTAGGATTCCATCAACAGCCAGAGCCCAAATTTAATTTTGTATGCTTTTCTTCTGTGTTTATTTTATTTGATTGTCGGACTACAGGGTATCAAGTTTCATTTGCATTTTGTACAATGATGAATACAAGAAAACAAAAACATTAGCAATTCCATATAAGATATAGTTAATTAACATTTGAAGCTGTGATTTGGAATCAATACTCAGATACTCCAAAACATAATATTACATTCAATGATCACCAACTTCTCAATATACTCCAAGCTCGAATAGAACGGCTTTATTGCCAAATTAAAGCAACTTAATTCACAAAGATACATTGATTTCTCGCTTCCACAAATATTCTCACGGCAAGAATTAATACTGGTTCATTAAGCAATTTTCCTGTATATATCTTCTGTATTGAACTTTAGTCCATAAATTAAAGAACACTACTCTATAAATATATGATCCATAATCATAACTCAAGCACATACACCCTTCACTAAGTATAATAATATAATCAATTACTATATGCAAGTTAATTAAGATGGTTAATTAACCTCTGGGAAACCTTTGATTTAGATTTAAATAATTCCTTTCTTTTATGTATGTGTTAAGATTAGATATTTTTTGCTACCCCATTTTAGGGATCGGAATAACTTCAATTATATTTGATACTTAGCTTGCTTACATATATATACATATACTTGCACAAATGTTCATACGGCAAGAATAAGATGCTTATGTATCTATCTTTTGGCCCTTTATTTATTTATTACTTTATATTGTGACAAACGCATGCATTGCTCAAAGCCCAGAGATTCTTTGGACTATATATGACTTAAGGCACCTTATGGCAATTATTTAATTTACTATATATACTTGCTTTTTATTATATAATTTCCTCACTTTGGTGTGGCTGGTGCTGCTCAATCTAGCTACTACCCAAACCGATCCTATTTCAACTTTTTCCACAAAGGAAGCAAAGGAATTTATCAAATTATTATATTGCTTGGATAATATTTATTAAGGTACATTATCTCAACTTTAGGGCACGGTTATGAATACTTAACATCATTTAATTAGTGATTTTTCCCCTTCTAATTTCGGTTGTCTATCTAGTGAATGTTTGTTCTTTCACACATTGGATTAATTAAGTTATTTAATTTGTTGTTGCACACATCATCATGGCATTGTTGCTTTGGTAGGAGCTCTTATATACAAAGGAACATCTTTTCAAGTCAATGTAAGTTTAATTTATGTTACCGAATAAACTATATATAGATTCACCAATATAATTATCTTTATTTTAGCTTCACTTCCTTGGTATATGAAATCTACGGCTCCTTTGATTTTAGCCTATAGTTCCACGGTTCCACCCCCTAATTAATGAATCTTTGTTTACAGTACATTATTTCTTCTATTTTTTATTTATATTTTAAATAACATATTATATCATTTCTAATTTATTCATATATACTCATTATTAAAAATATATAAATCGTTACCATTAATTTATTATCTAGCATGACTTATTTTTAATGATTGAGCGAGTACTACATACACACTGTTAGATTCTAAAGAAATTGATGAGCGAGGAAGAGATTATTTAAACAACATTGATGAAAGATAATTCAATGCATCTCAATAAAAATTATAAATCGAGTTAAATTCACATGTAGATATTTTAATATAAAATTAATAATTAAAAATTATCAACTTTAAATAAAAATAAATACATATAAATTTTAATCAATTAAATTATATTAACAGAATCTTTACGCACTTATTTAACCTTTTTTTTTTCTCCCCCACTTGTTCTGTGTAGGTTCTAACTGCCTAATAGGATCACAGGAATAATCTCTTGCCTCTTGGCACACCACCTGCTGTTGAAGTTGATTTTAGATTTTTTAATCAAGGTGAGACACATTTATTTCTTTTATATTCTCTGTGTCACTGCCAGATTCTCAATATATACATATATCTGTTTCATGAAATAATAATAATATTAAAATTTGGTCAATAATTAGTCGGTAAAAAAAAAGTGATGAGTAATTTTATATTATTGAATAAAATTTCACATTATTAAAAATATCAATAATAATTAATTAATGATTATAAATCATAAAATTTGATAGCCCTAACACTCATTGATAATTAATAACAATGATAATGAATAATGTAGCATGCATATGATCTATTTATCTATTTATAATAGAGTAATGTGAGAAAGATAATAAATCAATAATATAAAGTTATTTTATTTAATTTAATATTTATAATTTTATATATAATATTTATAATTATATATTTAAAATTATTCATTTATTTTAATAATAATTAAAAAGTACAAAATAAGGAAACTAATACATTAAAAAAAAAGTTATGGCTTCTACTATAACCTCCAAATATTATACTTATATGTATTAAAAAAATTTTAAATAGTTCCACCATTATTTTTAGACATTTACTTTCATTTTATTGTGCCACGAAAGATTTTGTTTTTAATGACATAATATTTTTTAATGACGATAGATTATAAAAAGGAGTTAATAGTCAATTTTGAAAGCTACTCTAATCTTTATTTTGATCTTTGAAAGATAAAATTAATTAAAATTGTTCCCAAAAAATATACGATTTAGTAACGTTAGTCCTTCTATCAATTGGATGATGACGTATCACGTTAAGTACCATGTGGCATGATAACGTGCACTACTAGAAATAGGATTTTTTCGGACGAAAATTTCAAACGAAATTTATTCCGTCTGAATGACTTTTTTATTTCGGATAAATTTGAGACAAATGTTGAACAATTTTTAGTGGAGGCATTGGAATAATATATTTTGTCCTAAATTTGTCTAAATTTTGTCCCAAATTTTGGCGCCAAATTTTTTTTGGATGGCGCCAAAATTTTCATACAGATTAGTAACACATTTCGGACAAAAGCTATAATTCGTCTGTATTTCATCTGAATAACTTTAGACAGATTTTGGACGCATTTTGAAAATTGTTAATTCTATCCCAAATTTGTCTATAATTAGTCTTAAATGTTTTTACTATAGCTAACCCCTTGAAATAGGCAAAATTTTTTCGCACAAATTTAGGACAAAAATAGCATCATTTGTAAATTTCGTATGAAAGTGCATCAGTTTTCAAACGGATTTCATATGTTTATTGAAAAATTATAACATTTAGTATAAAAATAATGTTTATATTTTAAATTGGTCTATGATTTATCCCAAATATTTTTACTATTTCAAATAAAGTTTCTTTTCCCTAAAATAACCTTAATTATATATAACTTATAAAAGAATACACTTTTTGTTTCTAAAACTTAATTCCAAAACTTCTTGATCAAAATATGAAATAATTAGGGGTGGCAACGGGGCGGGTAGGGGCGGGTTTTTGCTCTACCCGACCCCGCCCCGCCCTACAGAAAATCCGCATTAAACCCGCCCCGCCCTACCCGCGGGTTGTAAAATGTTAAACCCTAACCCGCCCCTGCGGGTACCCGCCCCGCCCCTACCCGCCCCTATAATTATTAAATCCAACAAATAAAATTAAATTTTAAAAATTATATAACCACCATTTACATACATAATATAAATTAAAGTAAAAATTTATATATAATATAATATTATTAATCATTTTACTAATTATTTTATATATGTTACGTATATTATATATTAAAAATATATATATTTACATATATATTATATATACCGGGGCGGGTAGGGGCGGGTTCAACCTAAACCCGACCCCGCCCCGCCCCGCCCAAGAACCCGCCCCGTTAAAACCCGCCCCGGTGCGGGGCGGGTAATTACCCGCCCCGAGCGGATAGGGGCGGGGTGGGTACCCGCGGGTTCGGGTAGTGTTGCCACCCCTAGAAATAATCATCGTATTGATTAATTTCTCATTTATTATTATACATGTTCATAGCCTAACCCAAAACACTAAGCCAGATCTATTAAGCTTAAAGGCCCACCAAAGACCTCGCTCTACCTGACCTACTAAGAGGTCGAATATATAAAAACGGAACTCAACTACTTTTTCATATAACAATTGAAAAAACGCTTAGTTTTAATATTATTGCAGTAAAATTAGATATCAGTTTAATTAAACCATAAAAATTGATTTTTAACAAACTGATTTTTATAAAAAAAAAAAAGAGCATTAATACACACAATGATAATTACTAAAAAAAGAACTTACTTATATAGAGTTTCTTTCAAAAGACCTCTTTAACAAATTAATCCACATACCATAGTTCAAAAGAAGAATTCACCACAATTCTTACAACAAGATTTTATATATATATATAGCTTCGTATATGAATTTATCTATTGATTAATGATTGTGTTACGCAAGTAGGAACTATATAAACACCTTCAAGAATTTGAAAAAAAAAATTACTTATTAATCTTAATTGAAACCTATCACTAAATAGAACATTTATATACAATTAAACACCTTTTATATATATATTCCATATTTTCATACTTTTTTAAATAATTATAAATATTTTTTTTAAATATATTATAAATACCTTTAGCTAGCATTAATATTAAATTTAATATTACTAAATATTTATTTTTTAAAATTATTAAATAATAAAATTAAAAAATATAACTTAAAATTCAAATAATTTAAAATCAAAATTAAAATTAATTTTATTAAATATTTATTTTTAGGTACCAATGTTCCAAAACTTATCTTTTGAATACTAATGATATAATTTTATTTTTTTTTAATTTGTTGGTAAAGTTTAGATATAATTTAATTTTAAAATTTTAACATATGTAGAATGTAGTTGTTTCAAAACCACCTTTCTACTCTGCGCCAAAAAGCCAAATTTTATTCAAACCCGCCCTTTTGTTTCAATTTTTATCTTCTTCTCAAAAACTGCCCTGCCTCCTTACGGTTTACAGAGAGCCTTCACTCATTCACAAAGTCACACTGCTCTCCTACCTGTGGCCACCATCGATCTTCCGGGTTGCACTCCAGCCAACTTCCGCCCTTGCAACTCAGGCGACCTCTACCCTCTCTGGTTCTTCGCCCTCACAGATTAGAGAGCCCTAACTCGCTCACCTGCTCTGCCTTGTGGCCACTGCCGCGGCGCTGATCTTCCGGGTCGCACTCCAGCCAACCTCCGACCTCGCAACTCAGGCAACCACCACCCTCGTGGTTCGCGTTCACAGGTAATAGCTCTCACCCGCTCACACTGCTCTGCCTCCTGCATGTGGCCGCCTCCTCCGGTCTCGGACCTCGCACCGCCACCAGCCTCCAACCCTTGCCACTTTGCGTCTTTGTGCGACCTCTGTGGCTCTGTCAAGTCCCAATTTTTTGTGAGTAGTGATGTGATTCTTGTTTGTTTCTTTGTCAATTTGCTTGTTAATATGGTTCTCGTTATCAGACTATGGCTTGGATTTTTATCAATGGTCCTTTGGTCTTTCTAAGGATAAAATTAGAGTACTATTAAAAAAGTTAGGGTTTGTTCTTAACTCTTTGGATATGAGTGATAATCTCTTCCGCTTCCAACACCATCTCCGGTGGAGGATCACCCAAATGCTTTGCAGGGGTTTTTTCTTCAAATATCCAAGTGGTGTTGTGTGCCTTGTGGTGGTGTATAGTGTTTTTTTCCCCACTCAGTAAAGTATTTTCTTTTATTCATTATATAGCAATGGACATATTTTTAGCTGTGCGTGCCTGTATAGCTTAAACTACATATGTACTCATTACCAAAATTTACAGGTGCTCATTGTTTTGTATGAGACATTCCGAATGCATTCGTCAAAGTTTAGCTCTAGTGGCTCTCGTGACCTCCTTATCTGTGATGAGGCTCACAGACTAAAGAATGATCAGACGATAACAAACAGGGTACTGTACAAAATTTCTCCAGTTTAAAGGCATGTTTCTGACTTTTGTTCAAGGCACCTTGATGGCTGTGATTCTGAGTTTCTCACCTATACTTCCTGAATCAGGCATTGGCAGCTCTTCCATGTAAACGTAGAATTCTATTTTCAGGAACTCCTTTGCAGGTGAGATTCTACGCATGTGTAGCTCTTTGTGTTTCGGGCTACAATCCTAAATAACCATTAATGTTTATACTTTTATGGACATATTTTGCAGAATGACTTGGAGGAATTCTGTGGAAGTTGAGGCTGAGAAACTACTAAGATGCATGGAATGAATATTATCAACAGTGTCAGACTTTTATGATACTGTAATGCATTATGTTTCTAGTTCCTTCTTACTGCTTGGAGTATTGAATTTCCTAAATATTGCTTGTATAATATTCAAATTTCAGTTAAGTACTTAAATCTCTGTCTCTCGCCAAGGTTGCAGCAGCAGAGGCTGAGCGAGAGAGAAACCAGTGATGGATTGTTTGTCACTTCCATCGTTCATTTGGATTCCATCAACATATAAGTATGAAAAACACAGCAACCATCAAAAGAAGTTCCAAATTGCGGTGTCTAGGAGAGACACTGACGCTGAATTTTCTTTGTCCTTTTCTTGTTTTCCTTCATTCAATGCTATTCACAAAACAGTTCCTTTGGCTGCTTCAATCGCAATTTTCTCTGGTCACCCCCTGGTACTTTTTTCATAGACCTTTGCTTGTTTGTTATTTCTATAGCAAAATTGTCAAAGACATTACTATAGCAATACCTAAAAAAAATTAATGTTTTTCCCCTCCTGATGAAAAGTGTTTTATTGAAATTCTAACTTTTCTATATTTATCGTTATGGGAAGTATTTGCTTGTTTCTGCATATTCTTCTAGTAAATATTTTGAATTATGTCTGCTCTTCAAAAATGTTGTATATTAATTTAGCCCTTTGATATTAAAATAAGTATTAGTAATTAATTTAGTCATTTGATGTATATATTTAAGTCTCAACTTGCTTGATGATAATTCGAGACCAATTCAATGACATAAATTTGACTTTAGGTTTTGTTGGAAAAAAAACACGTACATACAGAGTTGGTGTTGTGCATTATGTTATGGCTAAATTGAAAAGGATTAAACTAACAGCTTGAGAATTTGTTAATCTTCTAAGAATATTAATTAAATTCAGCATTTTGTTATAATGCAGCACACGCTGGGTTCATGTCAGGAATGACTAGAATAGAATCTGTGATTTTGTCTAATCTAGTGTGGTCACTTAAAATATTTCAGAAGATTATAGAGAGGAGTCCCAAGCAGTTGAACACGTGCGTCGACTATTGGATATCGTATTTTTGGAGTCAGTTAACCTTTTCTAATTTGGTTGCATTTATTTTGTTTTGTGTCATGTGACAGAGCCTTGAGCAAATTGGTAGCAGAGCAGAACGCCTTAGGATTAAATCAAATATATATTTATATTCAAGTACTGTATTGAGGTGGAAATCTGGATTTCTTCTGATTAGTTTTGCTGCTAACATTCTTCTTGCTATATTATTTTCTGTTTTATACATGAATTTTTATTGAAGTTATTGTCTGTGTCCTATTAAGCGATTATTTTATGTTATAGCCTTAATTTGCGAGAACTGTATGGTGAAGTTTAGATACTTGTATGCTTTTTTATCTTAATTTAGTTTTCAGGACATATTAAAGAAAGCTTCTTTCCCCTCGTGCTATAGTTGTTGATTCAATACAAACTCTTGATCCTATTAACATTGTTAGTAATTTTCTTTCAACTTTATTAACACTTTTCTTTTTCTACCATTTGTCAATATCTTTGAATTTAATATTTTGTTTTGATTTATGTATTCTCAAGTGGTCAGAGCAAAAGGTTAAGTTGAATGATGCTGAGGACAAGTTAAAAGATCAAGAACATCAACTAAAGGTTCAACAAAAAAGAATTGGTTCTACTAAAAAGACAGATGAGCTTGGGACAGGCTCTAGTGATGATGAAGATGATAACAAAAGTGATTGATGTTAGGAGGATATGTTTTTTTTTATTTAAATTAAGGAATTTTTAAGTGAATTAGTTAGTACATCTTATTTTATTCATGATATTTGACCTTTTTAAAGGCTTCCTTTGTTTTAGTTTAAGTATTTTTTTTTCTTATTTTAGTTTGATTACATTTATGGACAAGTATTTTAATAATAAATATTTTTTAACTATTTTATGGTAATTAACTTTTTCATGACTTTATTATGTGTTTATAATTTGGATGATGTAATATGAAAAAAATTATTATGATGGTCTTAATATAGAAAGCAGATTGAATACAATTTATTTTCTAAAATATTTATATATTAAATAGTAAATTATTTTGTATGAAAATTGTTTGAAATATTATATTAAATTTGTAGAAAATTTGTGCGAAAATAATTTTTTGTTTTGTCTGAAATTTAATTGAAAAGAAATATTTGATTTGTCTAAAATTTGTTCGAAAAAAATTTGTTATATTTGACTAAATTCGTTAGAAATTTGTTTGAAATAAAATATATTTTTGTTTGAAATTTGTCTAAAATGAAATATTTTTACGTTTGAAATTTGTCTGAAATACATTGTTTTCATGTTGGCTAATCTGTCTAAAATTCGTCTAAAATACATCATAATAGTTAGAAATCTAGCAAATAAATACCTATTCGAAATTTGTCACAAAATCGTCTGAAAAAAATTTCGGACGAAATTTCAGACAAAATATAAATTAGCAACAAGGCTTTTTCGGACAAAAAAAATTCGTCCCAATTTTGTTTGAAAAAAAAAATTTGTCTCTAATTTGTTCAAAATTTGTTTTAATTTCGTCTCAAAATTCGTCCGAAAAAGCCCTATTTCTAGTAGTGGTGGTGGGTTAATACCATGTGTCACAAGATGATTGGTTGACATGTCAGATCAGTGCCACGTGTCAGATCAGTGACACGTGGTGCCATGTGTCACTTAACATATAAAAAAGTTATTTATAATAAAAATAATCATTGAAATTTTAGATGTAAATTATTTTCATCTTTAAAATTTTAAAAATTCAAATTAGTTCTTATATATATATATTTTATTTTTTCTTGATAATATTAAATTTAAAATATTTTTTGATACTACTAATTTTAATAGAAATATAATTGACAAATAAAAAATTAGTAATGATATATTTTCTTCTTAAAAATTTTTTCAATAAAATTATCTCTCTTTTAATTCTTCTCAAAATCTCTCTTATTCTTTTCTATTCTAAAACATTTTTCTTACATTATTACATTTTGTTGGAACAAATATATATATATATATAATTAATTAATTAAAATATATGTATTTGCTAATCTAAACAAAGTTATATGCTCAAAATCAAAATTTATGTATGTTAACCTAAACAAAGTTATACCACTATTTTTTTTACTATATCTTTTTTTTATTACGGTATTACTTACATATAGGATGTAATGGTAGTGATATTAAAAATCAAAATTCAAGAAGATCAACAAATTTTGCTTCAATTTCAAACTTACAAAATATTGAAAATTTATTGCTTAATTATTATTATTATTATATATGCTAAACGAGTTGATTCTTAAGCGTACTACGTGCAAAAATCATAATAAATTTTTGTATGTTTCATATGTTTGAGATAGATTATATCATTTTTCTTTTAATATCACTACCATTACATCCTATATGTAAATAATACCGTAATGAAAAAAAAAAGATATAGTAGAAAAAAAATAGTGGTATAACTTTGTTTAGGTTAACATACATAAATTTTGATTTTGAGCATATAACTTTGTTTAGGTTAACAAATACATACATTTCAATTTTGAGTATATATATATTCCAGCAAAATGTAATAATGTAAAAAAAAGGTTTTAAAATAGAAACGAATAAGAGAGATTTTAAGAAGAATTAAAGGAGAGAGATAATTTTATTAAAAAAACTTTTAAGAAGAAAAGATACAATTACTAATTTTTTGTTTGTCAATTATATTTCTATTAAAATTAGAAGTATAAAAAAATATTTCAAATTTAATATTATTAAAAAAAATAAAAAAATTATATAAGGACTAATTTGATTAATTTTTAAAATTTTAGGAATGAAAATGACTTACGTCTGAACTTTCAAGAACTATTTTAATTATAAATAACTTTTTTACATGTCAAGTGACATATCAACCAATCATCTCGTGACACGTGGCATTAACCCACCACGTCATCATCCAACTGACGGAAGGACTAACGCGACCAAGTCGTGTATCTTTCAGGACGATTTCGATTAATTTTGTCTTTCGAAAACCAAAATAAAGATCAGGTATCTTTTAGGGACGATTTTGACTATTAACTCTTATAAAAAAAGGTTAATATTAACTAAATAAATTCTAAAAAATACAAAAGAGTTCATACGTGCTAATTTATTCTCTTGATAAGAATTATCATTATTTTTAAAAAATTTAAACTGAATTTTATTATAAAAACAAGATAAAAGACTCAAACAAGTGAACATCAATGTAGCACAATTGTAATTTTAAAATTTCTCAATTCTCAACTAAAGAGTTCTTCACAAGAAAAAAATGATAGTGTCTATCTTTCTGATTTCATATAATATACCATAAATTTAATAACATTATTAAATGTTCTGTGATGCATGTCAAGTAAGAAAAATGAAATTTAACCCAGCATATATATGTTTGTTTCTATCTCATGGATGATCTTGCTTTTGCGCTTGCTTAACACTCAAAATATCTTTTTAATTTCTCCATAGGACTGCAAAATGGTGGACAGTGTTGTTAGCTTTGCTTTGGACAACTTGTCGCGGTTGCTTGTTAGTGAAGTGACGTTACTATCGGGTGTGAAGGATCAAGTCAGGTCCCTATGCGATGAACTGAAGTTTATGGACATTTTCATCAAGAATTCTGAGGGAAAACGCAACGATCCATTGGTGAAAGAAGTGGTGAACCAGATCAAAGATGCAGCATATCAAGCTGAAGACGTGGTAGACACCTATGTCGTTAATGCCAATAAACAAAGAAGCAGAAATATGTTGAGCAAGTGCTTCCACAGCAAAGGCCATGTGATGATGCTCCATGAGGTGAATGATCAGATCACCACCATCAAGAGAAGAATCGATGAGATCTATCAAAACAAGTCCAAATATGGCATTCAACAAGATGATTTTGAAAGTCATGCGGGAAACAAAGAATTTGCAGAAGACTCGTTGATTGCGAGAAGGAGGGATGTGGAAGAAGAGGAGGTAGTAGGTCTGGTGTATGATTCCGATGAGGTGATTAGCCAACTTGAGGGAGGAGATTCGAGTCATAGAGTTGTTTGCATAACAGGCATGGGTGGTTTGGGAAAGACCACTCTTGCTCGAAAGATCTACAACAACGACAAGATCAAGAGCATGTTCCCGTGTTGTGTGTGGTGTTTTGTGTCCTACAATTACAGAGCTCAAGAATTATTAATGAGTCTTTTGAAGCTTTTGAATTTACCTGCAGAGGAGTATAAAGATTTAACTGATCAAGCAAAAATGAAAAGAAAGGTCAGAGAACGCATGAGTGGAAAGAAATACCTGGTAGTCCTAGATGACATCTGGGAAACTCAAGTGTGGAATGATTTGCAAGGAGCCTTTCCCGATGACAACAATGGTAGCAGAATATTGATAACCACACGTGTGAAGGATATTTCTCACTATACAAGAGCAACCTTTACTTACGAACTTCCATTTCTTAATGAAAGTCAAAGTTGGGAACTGTTCTGTAAAAAGGTGTTTTGCAAAGAAAAATGTCCTCACGAACTTGAAGTTCTTGGTAGAGAAATGGCTAAAGCCTGTAAAGGTTTGCCACTTGCCATCGTTGTGTTGGCAGGTATGGTTGCCAAAAAAGAGAGGTCACCAAGAGAATGGCTTAAAATCAAGAATCATGTTTCTTGGTATCTTGCTCAGGAGGAAGAATATCGAATTGTGACCAATATTCTGAAGCTTAGCTATGATGACCTTCCCCAAGCATTAAAGCCATGCTTTCTTTATTTGGGAGTGTATCCTGAAGATTATGAAATCCATGTGAGAAGATTGTGTCAACTGTGGATAGCTGAAGGGTTCATTCAGAAAAAAGAAGTTGGACCATCAAATTCACCAGAAGTAGAAGATATTGCTGACATGTATTTAGATAAGCTGGTGGAACGGAGCTTGGTGCAAGTGGCAAGTAGGAGGACTGATGGGGGTGTGAAGACATGTCGAGTCCATGATCTTCTTCGTGACCTATGCATTTCAGAGAGTAGGGAAAATAAATTTATGGAAGTGTGCACAAATTTGGATGCTATCAAGTGTAATTCTCGTAGGATGTCTCTCCAGTATAGAGGAGAACTGAGGCTAACCGAAGATAACCAATCATCTGCACGCTCTCTGCTTCTGTTTGGTGAAAGCACTTTCTGGGAGAATGAATCAGAAGGGTGGAAACAGATGTGGAATGGCTTCAAGTTGGCTCGTGTATTGGACATGAACCAAGTGAGGCTATGTTTATCACCTCGTGGATTGACGACATTGATCCATCTAAGGTTTTTGAAAGTTACAGCATCTTCTAGAAGAATTGGAGATGATGTTTTAGCTTCTATATGCAACCTTTGGAATCTAGAAACGCTATACTTATGGATTCAAGAGTCTATTACTCTACCAAACAAAATATGGAAACTCAAGTCACTCAGGCATATATACGTATGTTTAGCGCCAGCATCAATGTCAAGGATGAAAATCGGAGAAACAAAGGTGGAGAATCTTCAAACACTGCATGCAATCTTTCTTAATGCAAGAACAGCAAGCGTCCTAAACAAGGGCATGTTCCCCAACTTGACCAAATTAACTTTGTTTGGGGCGATAGAGCTGCCAGAAAAAGAATTCTTAGAGAACAGTTTGCAGTGCCTAAACAAACTCCGAACGCTAAAGCTACTTGGCATCGCGAAGCTTCCATTAGATCCGAATGCGTATCCTACAAGTCTTACCAAGATTACCATATCCTTTGCTCAGCTGGATGCAAGAATGATAAAGACCCTGGGACAGCTAGCCAACCTGCAAATCTTGAAACTCGTTGACGGAACCATAGATGGCGATGTTAATTGCGTAGCTGGTGACTTCCCACAGCTTCAAGTACTACATGTGAGGGACGTTCAACTGGATGGCAGGTGGAAAGTCGAGGAAGGAGCAATGCCTCAGATTCGATATTGCAACCCCCCTCACATCCTTGACTAAGAGTGATGAGGTTATATTCATCATCAACATTCGACCTTTGTTTTTTTTGTGTCTCTTTCCTTGGATATGTAGTTTCATTAAGATGTTCTGTGTTTAATTTGTTGGTTCATTGTAAAATAATTATGCGAGGAGTTGCTTTAATGTTTTTGTGTGTACTACTACTCCAAGCTTGACTCACTGATTTCAAGAGGAGAGTCTTGACTATGAAAGTGGAGTGAAATGAATTGTAATTATTCATGAGGTGTTGATTGTTGCGATTCAAATGCATTTCATACTGAATTTGAATATCTTTTTTCCAAGGGGTGAAATCCAAAAGGAGACTACTATTATTTGCAATAGCTGCTAAGACAACATTGTCCTTAGCAAAATGAAATTGAAACTCGTTTAAGGTATTTGAATGGATGAAGCTCCTTACAACTAGTTAAAAATTCAGCAAAAATACCAATGATATCAGTAGTATAATGTCTATTAAGTAGTGCTTTAGGTTCTCCACCTTCTAGAAAGCAAGCTGGTCTCTAATGCAGGCTCATAGCATAAAATTAACTATGTGGCTCAAAATTTAATTTGGTAAATTGTTGAACATATCATCATCAACATTGTTCTCTTCCCTGGAATAATCTGATGTTTCAGAAACTTAGGCTTAAAGAAAAAGGCACAGCACATGTTGATAGGGTCTTAACTGAGTAAAATATTGTGTACAAATATAAATATAAATTGGAATGAAAGAAAGATTGCTAAGTTGATAAAGCACATCCACATTCACAAAGTAAAAGGTTTCCTTGTTAATCTCTATTACATCAAAATAGAACCTAAAACTACAATTTTATTCACTACTCATTATGTAAATACAAAGAAAAGAATTGTTTCCCCTAGTAGTCACTGCTTGAAAGGGGTTCCTGACCATCATCACCAATGAAGGGGCCAATTGATATGATTAGGGGGGAAAAAGTGATTGGTAAGGACAATTTTGATTTCTGCTTTCGGTTTCTCAAACAATAGGGCTTCAAGATAGTATATATCTCTTAAACTAGATATGTCATACACATAAAATATGAATGCAGAAGTATTATATGATTACTAGTATCAGATACTATTATAAAAGGAGTTCATCACCAATTTTAAAGTATTTGTGCATGATAGATGAACATGAATGATTGGTTATTACCATTCCTCCAGTAGCAGACCTGAGATGAATGCAAGCAAGAACCGAACCAAGCAACTGTGCAAACCAATACAAAATGCTCCTCAAAAGGGTTATGTTTCCTCCAATGAAGGCACCAAAAGTAACAGCAGGGTTCACATGGTCACCAGAAATGTTTGCACCAACAGAGACAGCCACAATAAGACCAAATGCATGGGACAATGATGCAGCTATCAGACCAGATGGTATTGCTGGTCCATTGTTTGTAAGTTTATCTGCCAAAAAGTAACCATAATGTTACTTTTTTCACATTTTCACTAGTATCCTAAAATTCTCAAACTACCTTGTCTTTTCTAATTATTAGCCTTAAATGTGGACTAGATTCTGGTTATAATTGATTGAACCTTAGTGTGTAAGAGTATTACATTAATAGTGTATAAAATTGAACTATAAAGTATAAATTATTCTAAACTAATCTTAAAAAGGGGGTTGTATAGACTATAGAGTGGATACTATAAGCCATGCCAGAGACTTCACCAGCAAAAACAAAAATAAGCAATGAGAAGAATTCTGCAAATGCTGCTCTAATTGCATCAGGCTGAGCAGCCTCTCCAGGAGACCCAATTGCAATTCTTTGGACTGCCATCAATTCACTAATCACAACCAAATTATTGTGCTTATTTACTTTATTTATTTATTTATATATGGTTTGGTTGACAAGTGAGGAAAAGAAAGGTGTGAGATTTTTGTTTGCTCTTTAAATACAAAAACTAAGGGCCAAAGAAATGGTCAGTAAGACTATGATGTATTATGAAAGCATGGAGCCTACAATGACTATGAGACTGAGGTGGTTCATAGAGACACTTATAATTGACTTGGTCATAGTGTTTCCATGTTTTGTGGCTGTGATGAAGAATCAAAGTTATCACAGATAGATTAGAAAGGTATCATTTTTATTTTCATTTGGGGGGTGTATCCTGAAGATTATGAAATTCCTGTGAGAACATTGTGCCAACTGTGGATAGTTGAAGGGTTCATTCAGGGAAAAAAAAGTTGGAACATCAAATTCACCTGAACTAGAAAATATTGCTGACTTGTATTTAGATAAGCTTGTAGAACGAAGTTTGGTGCAAGTGGCAAATAGGAGGTGTGATAGTGGTGTCAAAACATGTAGAGTCCATGATCTTCTCCGCGATCTCTGCATTTCTGAAAGTAGAGAAAATAAGTTTATGGAAGTGTGCACCGAGTTGGATACTAATAAGTGCAATGCCTGTAGAATGTCTCTCCAGTATCGCGGACAATTCTTGCCAACCAAACACAACAAGTTGCATGCACGCTCTGTTCCGTTTTGGTGAAGAGACTTATTGGAATACTAAATCAAACGGGTGGAAAGCTATAATTAAAAACAAATAAATAAACCTATAATAATTTATAATTAAAAACTCGAAAAGTGTAATGAATACGGTGCCGAAAAAATGGTGTTTATCTACTAAAAAAAGGATAAAAGTTAATTTTTAATTTAAAAGATATAAAAATAAATTATTTTTTAGAGGATGTACTAACAATTTATTATTTTTTCTTTTATTTATTTTTAATTCCACTTATAAAATTAAAGGTGAGAATCACACTAAATTCTGTCAAGTGTTAAAAAAACTGATCTATATATAATAGCTAGGCATATAAGAACGAACAAGTCTTCACGCAGAACACTTCCAACCTCCATCATCGGTGAACCACAACTCCATTTTCTGAAATCTGACAAAATAAAGGTGATGTCTAAATCTAGCTTCTACGTGTTGTAATTATTAAATTACTCTTTCACCTTAATCTATGACAATAATAAAGAAGTTTTGTGATCCACAAATTCAACCCAATAAAATACATAAATTCAGTTACAATTTTAGTATTTATTATTTTATCTTATCTTATCTTTATCTTATTTTTATTTATTCTTATCTCATCTTTATTTGTTTTTATCTTTCATCGACCAATGCTTTATATATATTTAGTTTTACATTTATAATTTACAACTCAATCAATTCAATCAATCAAAAAATATAAAGTACAATATTTTTTATCTTTTTTTTATTCTTTCATAATTTTATCACTGATCTAGTATTCTAGTAGTGTACGTACGTATGTATTGCTCTCATAATGCATGAAAAATATAATACATTGTGTTGAATAGATGCGATTAGCTATAGTGGTAGATCAGATCAGATTATATATATGTGTATGTATTTATGTTATGTGTTTCCGTTGCATCAATATCATAATTCCCTACCTCATGTATGACCTTCAGTTCATGCTTAACACTAAAAATTCCTTTTTCTTGTAGGAAGATGGGGGACAGTGTTGTTACTATTGCCTTGGAGAACTTGTCAGGGCTGCTTGCTAATGAATTGATATCACTTTCGGGAGTGAACGATCAAATCAGGTACCTATGCAAACAACTGGAGTTCATGAACGTTTTCATGAAGAGTACAAAGGGAATGCGCGACAATGAGTCTGTGAGAGAAGTAGTGAACAAGATCAGAGATGTGGCACACAAAGCTGAAGACATGGTAGATACTTATGTTGTCAATGCTAACAAGCAAAGAGGCAGAAACATGTTGGTGAAGTACTTCTTCCACCGAAAAAACCATGTGATTATGCTTCCTGAGGTGAATGACAAGTTTGAAGCCATCTTGAGCAGTATCCTTGAGATCCGTGAAAAGATCAATGAAAACATGTTTATATATGGCATTCAACAAAGAAACAAAGAATTTGCAAAAGACTCATTGATTGCGAGGAGGAGGGATGTGGAAGAAGAGGAGGTAGTAGGCATGGTGCGTGACTCCGATGAGGTGATTAGACAACTCGAGGGAGGAGATTTGAGTCGTGAAGTTGTTTGCATATTAGGCATGGGTGGTTTGGGAAAGACCACTCTTGCTCGAAAGATCTACAACAACGACAAGATCAAGAGCATGTTCCCGTATTGTGTGTGGGGTTTTGTGTCAAATTATTACAGCGCTCAAGAGCTGTTAATGAGCATTTTGAAGCTTTTGGATCTACCAGAAGAGGAGTACAAATATTTAACCAATCCAGAGCAAATGAAAAGAAAAATCAGAGAATCCATGAGTGGAAAGAAATACCTGGTAGTCCTAGACGATATCTGGTATACTCAAGTGTGGGACGAGTTGCATGAAGCTTTTCCTCATGACAACAATGGTAGTAGAATATTGATAACCACCCGTATGGAGAATATTTCTCGCTATACAAATGCAACCTTTACTTACAGACTCTCATTCCTCGATGAAACTCAAAGTTGGGAACTGTTCTGTTACAAGGTGTTTGGCAAAGCAGGATGTCCTCTAGAACTTGAACCTGCTGGAAAAAAAATGGCTAAAGCCTGTAAAGGTTTGCCACTTGCCATTGTTGTGTTTACAGGTATGGTTGCAAAAAAAGAGAGGTCACTTAGAGAATGGAATAGAATCCAGAATCATATTTCTTGGTATCATGCTCACGAGGACTATCGAATTGTGACCGATATTCTGAAGCTTAGCTATGATTCCCTTCCTCGAACATTGAAGCCATGCTTTCTTTATTTGGGAGTGTATCCTGAAGATTATGAAATACCAGCGAGAACATTGTGTCAACTGTGGATATCTGAAGGTTTCATTCAGGCAACAGAAGCTGGACCATCAAATTCACAAGAAGTAGAAGATATCGCCGACATGTATTTAGATAATCTTGTGGAACGGAGCCTGGTGCAAGTGGCAAGTAAGAGGAGTGATGAGGGTGTGAAGACATGTAGAGTCCATCCTCTTCTTCGCGAGATTTGCATTTCCGAGAGCAAAGAAAACAAATTTATGGAAGTATGCGAGGAGTTGGATGCCAATAGAAGCGATTCCCGTAGAGTGTCTCTCCAGTATAAAGGAGAATGCTTACCAACCACAGGTGACAAATGGCTTGCACGCTCTCTACTCTTTTTTGGTGAAGAGACTCGTTGGGAACGTGAATCACAAGGGTGGAAACAGATAAGGAATGGCTTCAACTTGGCTCGTGTATTGGACATGAACCAAGTGGTGCTAGGTTTATCACCTCGTGGTTTGAAGACATTGATCCATCTAAGGTTTTTGAAAGTTACAGCATCTTCTAGAAGAATTGGAAATGATGTTTTAGCTTCTCTATGCAACCTTTCAAGTCTAGAAACGCTATACTTATGGCTTAGAGACGAAGTTACTCTACCAAACAAAATATGGAAGCTCAAGTCACTCAGGCATGTGTATTTAAACTTTGATAATATCATATTAAGAGAATGGACTCGAAAAGAATCAATGCCGAGGATAATCAGACAAAGGGCGAAGAGATTACAAATATGGTCTAAAGGAGCATCAATGTCGGAGATGAAAATTGGAGAAACAAAGGTGGAGAATCTTCAAACACTGAATAACATCTATCTTAATGCAAGAACAGCAAGCGTCCTAAACAAGGGCATGTTCCCCAACTTGACAAAATTAACTTTGCGTAGAGAGCCGACAAAGCTGCTAGAGCCAGAAAAAGAATACTTAGAGAACAGTTTGATGTGCCTAAACAAACTCCGAAGGCTAAAGCTACTTTGCATCGCGAAGCTTCCATTAGATCCGAATGCGTATCCTATAAGTCTTACCAAGATTACCATAGGATACTTTGGTAAACTGGATGCAGGAATAATAAAGACCCTGGGACAGCTAGCCAACCTGCGAACCTTGAAACTCGTTGGCGGAAGCATAAATGGCGATGTTAATTGCGTAGCTGGTGACTTCCCACAGCTTCAGGTACTACATCTGAGTGACGTTCAACTGGCTGGCAGGTGGAAAGTAGAAGAAGGAGCAATGCCTCATATTCGATATTGCATTAACCCTCACATCCATGACTAAGAGTGATGAAGTTATATCTCATCAACATTCGACCTTTGTTTTTCTTTGTGTCTTGATTACCGTTTAATATATCTTTCCTTGGATATGTAGTTTCATTACGATGTTGTGTGTTTAATTTATTGGTTCATTGTAAAATAATTATGCGGATATTGAGGAGTTGCTTTAATGTTTTTGTGGAGTTGCTTGATCTTTAGATTCCTTTAACTGCCAGGTAAGGCAGCCCAAGTTTAATTTTTGTGTGCTTTTCTTCTGTGTTTATTATATTTGATTGTCAGACTACAGGGTATTAAGTTTCATTTGCATTTTGTTACAATGACGAATATTGTGTACAAATATAAATATAAATTGGAATAAAAGAAAGATTGCTAAGTTGATAAAGCACATCCACATTCACAAAGTAAAAGGTTTCCTTGTTAATCTCTATTACATCAAAATAGTACCTAAAACTACAATTTTATTCACTACTCATTATGTAAATACAAAGACTAACATAAAGAAAAGAATTGTTTCCCCTGGTAGTCACTGCTTGAAAGGGGTTCCTGACCATCATCACCAATGAAGATATTATCATACATATTGGCAGCAATGGCACCACCAATGAAGGGGCCAACCCAATACAGCCAATGATGAGTCCATGACCAATTAACAACAGCAGGACCAAATGACGCTGCTGGATTCATTGATGCACCATCAAATGCACCACCTACTAAGATGTTTGCACCCACAACGTATCCAATTGCAATTGGGGCTACAATCCCCACATTTCCTTTCTTTGGATCCACACCTGTGCCATAAACTGTGTACACTAACCCAAATATCATCACTATTTCAAACACTAATGCATTCCATACTGACACACCAGAGGATAATGAGAAACCTGTTGTTTTCTGCAATGTCCTAATCAGAGTCTTAGTATATTGCTTGTTGCACAAGTAAGAGTCTTTGTATTGAAAATATGAATGTAACAAGAGAATGTTTTTAGTGAAAGGAGTTATTTAATGTTAGGGAGACAAATATCTTTCTTTCTTCCACAAATATCTCATGGCAAGAATTAATGCTAAGGAGACAGAGAAAAAAAAAAAACCAAAACTTATTTAATATTCATTAATTCAAGTTTTCACTAATTTTGATTAATTTTTTTTGTTACCAAATATTTTTGTTTATATATATTGTATTGAACTTTTGTCTATAAAGATGACTCTATATAAGATACAATAATATATTACTCACCTCCATCATCATCAACCAAACTAATTAAGATAATAAGATGGTTAACTAACTTTTGAGAATTGAAGCTTTGGTTTTTTAGATTTAAATTAATTCCTTTCTTGTATGTGTTAACCACCATTAGTAGATATTAATTATTGCTACCCCATTTTATTATTAGGCAATGGCTTTAGTTTGATACTTAGCTTGGTTCCATGTATACTTGCACAAACGTTGTGATGACGGCAAGAATAGATGCTTGTGACAAACACATAGATACACGGATTTGCTAATTATGATTACTTAAGGCACCTTAATTAATTATGGCATTCATTTAGAGATCATGGTCCATGCATGGTAACCTTTCCATTTCACAGTTGCTAATTGCTGTGCCTGGTGCTTCCCAATCACCCACTCACTACTATTTCAACTTCTCCACATAGCAAAGAAATTTATCAAACCATATTGAATGAATAATATTTAAGGTACACTCTTTCAACTTTAGGGTGTTTGCTCTATAATTTCTTACATAGCATAGCATAGCATGCATGAATTGAAGTGCCTAATTTATTTGTTGTTGCAAACTTATAATACTTGTTAAGTAGGAGCTCTCTTGAGAAAGGAACATCTTTCCAAATCAACGTAAGTTGTGTGTTATTGAAATAAACTACTGGTCAATTTAGTTAGAGTAATACTAAAGACATAAAATTATTTTATTTAACTTAATATATGTAACTTCATGCATGTAATATCTATTAAATTGGCTTTTAAAATTATACTTTTGTTTCAATTTGATTTTCAAAGCTTCGACAATTTGATTTCCTAATTTAGTATTTGTGACCCACGTTGGTTTCTGGCTTTATTTTTGTCACAGAACTATCAACATCATACTGACGGACAATTATCTGCTAAATTTTCTAACAGCTATTTGAAATAGTAATTAAATTTTTTTTTACCTCAATTTTCTTTCCACAAAACATTTAAAACCCTCCGTTTCTATTTCAACACGTCGTTAACAGTTCTATACCGAAAATATGATCAAGAACTAATTTGAGTCATTAATATCCAGTTAAAAGATTAAATTGTGTAAATTGAAATTTTGAGAATCGGATTAAAGCACATGTATATTTTCAAAGATCAATTTAAGTATTATCTTAATATATTACTCAATTATTTGAAGGATAATTAAATTAAAGAATAAAAAATAAAATAAATAATAATTAAGAAATACAAAATAAAATAACTAACTTTAAATTATTTTGGGTTGATTATTTTCTATTCACTCCTAAACATTTAATTATGTTTGTTTTACTCTATAGTTCCACCTCCTAATTTTCATGAATGCTCTGCCTTTCTTCTATTTCGTATTTATATTAAATGACATATTACTATTTCTAAATTATTATTTTATACTTGTTATTGAAAAATATTATAAATGATTACAATTAATTTATTATCCACATAACTTTTTTATGATTATATCTACCATATATAAACATATTATTAACATAGATTGTGTAATGTTTATTTTTATTTTCTTCTCAAAATAAGATAATAAAATAGTACATTAAGTCAGTTATTTACTACTTAAAGAGACGTATTTTTAAGATTAAATTTTAAACAAATATTTGATATCATTCATAGTGTGCCATAAACACAACGAGTTGATGAAATTGCGAAGAGCAATTACTAACTATTCGTTGAAGATAGTTTGGTGTTTCAACCGTAATGAAATATTAACAATATTAAGTAAATAAAAAAATAGTATTGTATGTTAATTATAGCAAAATTTTCTTTATATTCTTAGTGAGAAAATTAAAATCATTATTAATTATTTTATGAAATCTGTCGCACTTTGGCTGGGAAATTATTTTTCTGTGCTGATGAATTAGACTAGACATCTTTTCAATTTTGCAGAGCCGGAAAAGAAAAAAAAAAAGTGAATGATAACTAATTGGGAGATAAAGACGCTTAAAACGTTTTTTTTTGTAAAGATGTTTTTTAGTAATTAACATTCAATACATATAATCGATTAAATCGTGTTGTTTTTATTAAAATTAGATCAGATAAATTAATTTGGCCGAAAAATCGGTAAACCAAATCTTAAACCGATCTAAATTAATTTTTTTTAATAGAAAATGACTACAATAACTTTATTATAGAAAATGACTAAAATACTTCTATTATATATATTTTTTTAAAATTTGAGAATCCTAATAAATTCTAATTCTATGACACAGCGCAGCGCAGAGAAAAGAAAAGAATTAGTATTTAGAGTTCTTAATATATATATATATATATATATATATAATAATAATAATAATAATAATAATAATAATAAGAATAAGAGTATTTTAATTATTTTTTATAATAGATATATTATAGTAATTTTTATAAAAAAATTAATTTAGATCAGTTCAAGGTGTAGTTCACTAATTTTTTAGCCAAATTAATTTATCTAATTTAATTTTAACAAAAATAATACGATTTAATTAATTACATATATTAAATTTTAATTACTAAAAAATATTTTAAAAAAAAGACGTTTTAAACGTGGTTCCTAACTTTAAATAACTTAATGATATTGTGATGTACACCTCATATAGAAATTAAAGTACGAATTTGTTATTTATCTTTTGAACATGTTATATATGGCAGATAAACGATATATACATCAGCTATTTGGGGTTGGCTACAAATTATGCTTGCATCTTCTTATCAATAATTCAGGTAATTATTATTATTATTATTATTATTATTATTATTATTATTATTATTTGAGATTTTGAGAAAATATTTGATGAGATAATGTTGTTACATGAGCTAATCACTTATCAGATAATTAGTTCTTTAGTTAGTTAGCCAATTAGCATTTGTAAATAATTAGTTAGAAGCTGACGTGGTAAGTTAGTTATTGTGCTGAGTGGGAGTTGGCTAGTTTACTGGTTTTAGTAGTTAGTTATAGCAAGTGCTATTTATAGCAAAATGTGATGTTATATATCATTTATTCTTGTAGTAACTATAAATTTCTCGCTTTAACGATCATAAAACACATTATGATGAGTTAATGTTATTGTCTCCTAGAAAAATGTCACTCAGATAAAGACGCTTAAAATATATTTTTTTAAAGATGTTTTCATGTTATATTTTAATTAGTTTTTGTATAATTTATTTGGTGTTCTTCAACACATATTATTAAATTTCTCAAAAGATTTTCTTTCCAAAAATAATAAAAAGTACTTAATTTAGACTAAAACCAAAAAGGTAATAAATTAACTATTAATTTTTTTTAAAAGATTATTTACATAAAAAATATATCACATTCATCAAAAAAAAAAAAATATATATATATATATATATATATATAACAAGCTCTTAAAATTTTTATAAATAAAAAAATAATTAATTTATATTCGTACAATATATAAAATAATTACTATATTATTATTATATTATATATTAAGATTCACTCATTTAAATTTTATTTTAATATAAGCATTAGAAATAAATAAATTTTTTATAACAAAATGTAGTGTAACAAAATATATATAATATTAATTAGTTCTTAAAAAATTCTAAAAAAATAGTTTCTTTCATTTTAGTAAAATAACTATTTATTAAAGTAGACAAATTAATTATTTTCTTCTTATATACAGTTTTTTTAAAACATAAAAGTAATTAATTAGGACATTGGTTAAGATAATTAAAGTCACTATTTCATTAAATTTTTAATTTAAAGAAAAATCCTAGTTAATTTTGGTATAGAAATTTCGAATTTGAAAACATTGATAAAATTATGTTGAATTTTGATTTATTTTATTCTCATTTAAATTAATCGCTACATAAGTTAAAGTTCTGTTTTGAAGTTATATTCGAGCTTTAATCTGATTTTTAAAGTTTCAATTTACTTAGTTTGATTTTTTAACTTAGGTACCCGTGACTCATATTAGGGTTTTAAGTGTTTAGTTGAAAAAAATAAGGTAAAAAAAATTTTAATTGTCACATCAAACAGTCGCTAGAATGTATAATGTAACAGTCGTTAGTCCATCTCAGCATGTCGTTAACGATTTTGTGATATAGTGATAAAAATAAGATTAGAAACCAATGTGAGTCATAACTATTAAGTTGGGAGACTAAATTGAGTAAATCGAAATTTTTGAAATTAGATCGAAGCATAGTTGTTAGAACCAAACCAGTGATCGAACCGGTCAAGCTACTGGTTTACTGGTCTATTGGTTCAACCGATAAATCATTGGTTGAACCGATAAAATCGGTCTCACGTAAATATAAAATAGTTAAAAACTTAAAATTAAAATTTAAAATATATATCTTCACTAACATTTTATGAAGAATCAAGTCTCAACTTCTAAAATAACTAATATAAAAAAATCATAAAATTTTAATACTACAATAGTATCTTATTTTGACACAATAAAAAAATAATTAATTCACAAAACCTATCATCTAACTATAATATCAGTAGATTTTAACACTAACATCAAAACAAATAACCTTAATCACAATACTAACAATAAAATAGATCAAGTAAATTAATAAATTTTTAGTGAAATTTATATTTATATTAATAATGGTATATAATTAAAATATAATTAATTTTAAAAATAGAAAAAACAAAAATTAAATTAAATTAGATATTTATGTATACTATATAATTAAAATATAATACTTATTATTATTATTATTATTATTATTATTATTATTATTATTATTATTATTATGTACATTAAAAAATAACAGGCCAAATTATTGTCATAACATAATAGAAGTATGGATGTTTATTATTCTTCTCTAATGGAGGAAATAAAATTCTTTTCAATAGTTTATTTGACGTTTAGTAGAATAAAAATAAATTTTATTAGAATAAATTTTAGTACGAGTTTAATATTTTTATTCATCATAAAATATTTATAGAATTCCTCATAGATAAATTTTGGAAAAAAAAACATGATTTTTAATTTTATTTTTAAATAAACTTTATTTTTAATTTTAAAATAAATTTTAATTTTAATTTTTAATAATATTAATTTTTTATCGTATATAATTATTCAATTATTTTTTAATCATATATAAATAAATTACTCTTAATAAGTTTTTTTGTGTTATTCAATTATCTTTTTTAAAAAATAATTAAACTTTTCACAACAAAAATAATAAAAAAAATTATGAACGAAAAAAATTAACTCTCCTGATACTTTTTTGTATTTTTATTTATATTTTAATTATAAACATAAATATAATTTAATTATATTATTTATGAATGTGACTATAGATGTAGATAAAATTTAGTTATATTACTTATATATAGTTTTATTGTATTGTATTGCTTATAAAGTTAGATTATAATTATGACAATAGAATTGTTTTTGTATTTTTATATGTGTGACTAATTGGTGGTGTTAAAACATTACTCTTAATTATAAATAAGGTTTATAATTTAAAAAATTAAAGACTCAATTAAAAAGATACGAAAAAAATGATGTTAAAATATTCTAACTCTTTAAAATAAAAATATTTGAAATTCAATTAAAAATTATTTAAAATTTAAACTCAATAAAAATTTATATTCAATGTGTTTTGTATTAAATATATTTAATAACCTATTATATCATATTAGTTGAAATTAATTTTTATAATGTTAATTTTTTAATAACACTTTATTAGAAAAATAATCTTTTCAGAATTTTTTAAAAATTAATTAATATTATATATATTTTGTTACATTACATCTTGTTATGAAAAATTCATTTATTTCTAATACTTACATTAAAAATAAAAATAAAATTTAAATTAGTAAATTTTAATCTATAATATAATAATAATATAGTAATTATTTTATATATTATACGAATAAAAATTAATTATTGTTTTATTTATAAAAAATTTAAGAGCTTGTTATATATATATATATATATATATTTATGAATGTGATATATTTTTTATGTAAATAATCTTTTAAAAAAAATCTAATAGTTAATCTATTATCTTTTTTGTTTTAGTCTAAATTAAATATTTTTTATTATTTTTGGAAAGAAAATCTTTTGAGGAATTTAATAATATGTGATGAGGAACACCGAATAAATTATATAGAAACGAATTAAAACATAACATAAAAACATCTTTAAAAAAAGACGTTTTAGGCGTCTTTATCTGAGTGGCCTCCCTCTTAGAATATGTCAAATAATAATTTTCTTAGCGTAAATTTTTAGTCACAGTAATTATTTAAACGAAAGATCACTCATCACTTAACGCATATGAATGAGATTTTAAATTAGGAGAATATATTCTTATTTAATTTTTTTTTTAATTTGTTCTGCTTAGGTTGTACCTACCACCTAACTGGAATTTAAATACAACATCACCTGTTGAAGTTCATTTAAGATTTTGTATGCGGATCCTCATCAATAATAATCTAGGTGAGAGATACATTTACTTGTCCTCTTGTATTTTCTTTGTATGACTGATAATGCACATTCTCCTTATATATATATATGTTAATAATATTATTGTTATATAATTATATTTTAAATAAGCCATATTATTACGGATTTTAAATAAGATATCTAAATAAAAGTTTAAATATGCGAATATATGTGTTGAAAGTTACTTAGATTTGGTCATTTTTTATCTTATAATTTTTATGTTCTTAACTCTTAGCTTTGTCCAATTATAATTTTTTTTTAACATTTTTCGTCAATAAAATAGGTATTACTTGCTCTAAAACAGTTGTTGTATAGTTTTTTTTGGTTGTTTTGTCCTTAATTTAAAGAATAAATATGTTTAATTTACTCAAATATTTAGTTTTAAGAAAAAAAAGATCACCGTGTCTATTTTCCTTTTTAATTTGATATAATATGCTATTAATTTCATAGTATTATTGTCTAATCCTTTCCTAAATGTTTTCTCATCATCTTATTTAATTTGTTTTTATAATTTTATGCATGCCAAGTAAGAAAAAGAAATTGAATGAGATTGATTATTGATTATTGATTATAGTTGACCCAACATATATATTTGTTTCTATCTAGTATTTCATATTGATAGAATTTATATTTATTTTATTTTTTTATTCTCTTGGATGATCTTGCTTTCTTGCTTTCACGGACTCAACAATATCTCTTAAATTTTCTCGTAGAATCACAAAATGGATAATGTTGTAACCTTTGTTCTGGACAACTTGTTGCGGTTGCTTGTTAGTGAAGTAACATTGCTTTCGGGCGTGAAGGATCAAATCAGGTCTCTATGTGATGAACTGATGTTCATGAACATTTTCATCAAGAGTTCTGAGGAAAAGCGCGGTGATCCGGTGGTGAGAGAAGTGGTGAAACAGATCAGAGATGTTGCATACGAAGCTGAAGACGTGGTAGACACCTATGTTGTCAATGTCAACAAGCAAGGAAGCAGAAACATGTTGAGCAAGTGCTTCCACAGTAAAGACCATGTGATGATGCTCCATGAGGTGAATGATCAGATTACTACCATCAAGAGAAGGATCGATGAGATCTATCAAAATAAGTCCAAATACGGCATCCAATAAGGTGATTTTGAAAGTCATATGGGAAACAAAGAACTTGCAGAAGATTCATTGATTGCGAGAAGGAGGGATGTGGAAGAAGAGGAGGTAGTAGGCTTGGTGCATGACTCCAATGAGGTGATTAGCCAACTTGAAAGAGGAGATTGGAGTCGTAGAGTTGTTTGCATATTAGGCATGGGTGGATTGGGAAAGACCACTCTTGCTCGAAAGATCTACAACGGCGACAAGATCAAGAGCATGTTTCGCTGTTGTGTATGGGGTTTTGTGTCCAACGACTACAGAGCGCAAGAATTATTAATGAGTCTTTTGAAGCTTTTGGATTTACCTGCAGAGGAGTACAAAGATTTAACCGATCAAGCAAAAATGAAAAGAAAGGTCAGAGAACGCATGAGTGGAAAGAAATACCTGGTAGTTTTAGATGACATCTGGAATACTCAAGTGTGGGATGATTTGCAAGGAGCCTTTCCTGATGACAACAATGGTAGCAGAATATTGATAACCACACGTGTGAAGGATATTTCTCACTATACAAGAGCAACCTTTACTTACGAACTTCCATTTCTCAATGAAAGTCAAAGTTGGGAACTGTTCTGTAAGAAGGTGTTTTGCAAAGAAAAATGTCCTCATGAACTTGAACCTCTTGGCAGAGAAATGACTAAAGCCTGTAAAGGTTTGCCACTTGCCATCATTGTGTTAGCAGGTATGGTTGCCAAAAAAGAGAGATCACCAAGAGAATGGATTAAAATCAATAATCATGTTTCTTGGTATCTTGCTCAGGAGGAAGAATATCGAATTGTGACTAATATTTTGAAGCTTAGCTATGATGACCTTCCCCAAGCATTAAAGCCATGCTTTCTTTATTTGGGAGTGTATCCTGAAGATTATGAAATCCATGTGAGAAGATTGTGTCAACTGTGGATAGCTGAAGGGTTCATTCAGAAAAAAGAAGTTGGACCATCAAATTCACCAGAAGTAGAAGATATTGCTGACATGTATTTAGATAAGCTGGTGGAACGGAGCTTGGTGCAAGTGGCAAGTAGGAGGACTGATGGGGGTGTGAAGACATGTCGAGTCCATGATCTTCTTCGTGACCTATGCATTTCAGAGAGTAGGGAAAATAAATTTATGGAAGTGTGCACAAATTTGGATGCTATCAAGTGTAATTCTCGTAGGATGTCTCTCCAGTATAGAGGAGAACTGAGGCTAACCGAAGATAACCAATCATCTGCACGCTCTCTGCTTCTGTTTGGTGAAAGCACTTTCTGGGAGAATGAATCAGAAGGGTGGAAACAGATAAAGAAAGGCTTCAAGTTGGCTCGTGTATTGGACATGAACAGAGTGGTGCTATGTTTATCACCTCGTGGATTGAAGACATTGATCCATCTAAGGTTTTTGAAAGTCAGAGCATCTTCTGTAAGAATTGGAAATGATGTTTTAGCTTCTCTATGCAACCTTTCGAATCTAGAAACCCTATACTTAGGGATTGAAAAGCCTATTACTCTACCAAACAAAATATGGAAGCTCAAGTCACTCAGGCATGTGTATTTAGACATTGATGTTTACGTATTAACAGAAAAATTGTCTGTAGGAGCATCAATATCGAGGATGAAAATTGGAGAAACAAAGGTGAAGAATCTTCAAACACTGCGTAGCATCTATCTTAATGCAAGAACAGCAAGCGTCCTAAGCAAGGGCATGTTCCCCAACTTGACAAAATTAACTTTGTGTCGAGAGGTGACAGAGCTGCCAGAGCCACCAGAAAAAGAATTGTTAGAGAACAGTTTGCGGTGCCTAAACAAACTCCGAACGCTAAAGCTACTTGGCATTGCGAAGCTTCCATTAGATCGGGATGCGTATCCTACAAGTCTTACCAAGATTACCATAGGATACTTTCCTCCACTGGATGCAAGAATGATAAAGACCCTGGGACAGCTAGCCAACCTGCGAACCTTGAAACTCTTTCGCGGAGGCATAATTGGCGATGTTAATTGCGTAGCTGGTGACTTCCCACAGCTTCAAGTACTACATCTGACTGACGTTCAACAATATGGTAGATGGAAGGTAGACGGAGGAGCAATGCCTCAGATTCGATATTGCAACGACCCTCGCATCCTTTGACCTTTGTTTTTCTGTGTGTCTTGACTCCCGTTTAATATCATTCCTTGGATATGTAGTTTCATTACGATGTTGTTTGTTTAATTTGTTGGTTCATTGTAAAATAATTATGCGGATATTGAGGAGTTGCTTTAATGTTTTTGTGTGTACTACTACTAATGTTATTGCTTGATATTTAGATTCCATCAACAGCCAGGTAAGAAAGCCCAAGTTTAATTTTTGTGTGCTTTTCTTCTGTGTTTATTTTATTTGATTGTCGGACTACAGGGTATTAAGTTTCATTTGCATTTTGTCACAACGAGGAATATTGTGTACAAATATAAATATAAATTGGAATGAAAGAAAGATTGCTAAGTTGATAAAGCACATCCACATTCACAAAGTAAAAGGTTTCCTTGTTAATCTCTGTTACATCAATTTTATTCACTACTCATTATGTAAATACAAAGAAAAGAATTGTTTCCCCTAGTAGTCACTGCTTGAAAGGGGTTCCTGACCATCACCAATGAAGATATTATCATACATAATGGCAGCAATGGCAGCACCAATGGAGGGGCCAACCCAATACACCCAATGATGAGTCCATGACCAATTAACAACAGCAGGACCAAATGACACTGCTGGATTCATTAATGCACCATCAAATGCATCACCTACTAAGATGTTTGCACCCACAATGAATCCAATTGCAATTGGGGCTACAATTCCCACATTTCCTTTCTTTGGATCCACTGCTGTGCCATAAACTGTGTACACTAACCCAAATGTCATCACTATTTCAAACACCAATGCATTCCATTCTGACACACTAGAGGATAATGAGAAACCTGTTGTTTCCTGCAATGTCCTAATCAGTGTCTTAGTATATTGCTTGTTGCACAAGTAAGAGTCTTTGTATTGAAAATATGAGTGTAACAAGAGAATGTTTCTAGTGAAAGGAGTTGTTTAAACAATAGCAAAAGATACAAGATTAAGCATATATCATAAGTATTCAAGATTTAAATTGCTAATGTCACATGATCACTTAAAAAAATTGTCTGATTTTATACTCTATTCTTAATCACTGATGTAGAAACCATTATTATAATGATATGAGCATAGAAAAGTGATTGGTAAGGACAGTTTTGATTTCTATCTTCAGTTTTTCAAATGATAGAACTTCAAATTTGAAGTATTTGTGCATGATAGATGAACATGAATGATTGGTTATTACCATTCCTCCAGCAGCAAACTTGAGAAGAATGCAAGCAAGAACTGAACCAAGCAACTGTGCAATCCAATACAAAATGCTCCTCAAAAGGGTTATGTTTCCTCCAATGAAGTTACCAAAAGTAACAGGGTTCACATGGTCACCAGAAACGTTTGCACCAACAGAGACAGCCGCAATAAGACCAAATGCATGGGACAATGATGCAGCTACCAGGCCAGATGGTGTTGCTGGTCCATTGTTTGTTAGTTTATCTGCCAAAAAGTAACCAAAATGTTACTTATTTCACATTTTCACTAGAATCCTAAAATTCTTAAACTACTTTGCCTTTTCTAATAATTAGCCTTAAATGTGGACTAGATTCTGGTTATAATTGATTGAACCTTAGTGTGTAAGATTATTACATTAATAGTGTATAAAATTGAACTATAAAGTATAAATTATTCTAAACTATTCTTTTAACTATCTATTATAAGAAATAATTGTCAAATATAACTTTTCTTTTTCACTTAACTTCATTTGTTGATGACCCTTTCAGTGCATCTAAATTAATCTAAACATTTGTAAACTAAAAAGAGGGTTGTCTAGAGTGTATCCTATAAGCCATGCCAGAGCCATCACCAGCAAAAACAAAAATAAGCAATGAGAAGAATTCTGCAAATGCTGCTCTAATTGCATCAGGCTGAGCAGCCTCTCCAGGAGACCCAATTGCAATTCTTTGGACTGCCATCAATTCACTAATCACAACCAAATTAGTGTACTTATTTATTTATTTATATATGGTTTGGTTGAAAAGTGAGGAAAAGAAAGGTGTGAGATCTTTGTTTGCTCTTTAAATACAAAAACTAAGGGCCAAAGAAATGGAGCCTACAATGACTATGAGAGTGAGGTTGTTCATGGAGACACTTATAAGTGACTTGGTCATAGTGTTGCCATGTTTTGTGGCTGTGATGAAGGATCAAAGTTATCACAGATAGATTAGAAGGGTATCATTTAGATTTAATGATGACTATGCTTTATTTTCATTTTCATTTTCATTTTCAGTCAATATACTTAGTGAGAAAGTGACTGTGTTGACTAGCCTCACAATTTTGTTGAGATCAAAGCATGATTAATTTCTTTAAATACTTTTTAACATAATCATTGGTAATCAATAAAAATATGTTTCTGACGACATTTAGTAAGTTTATAAAATATATACTGATAGAATAACTATTTTTTAGTAGTTATCATAAATATTCATTTTTTTACATCATATATGGTGTACCTTAAGTTTAATTCATTTATAGAAAATTTCATAATAATGTTTAAAAGGGATTGAAAAATCATGGGCTTCACCCGTAGACAATTATCAAAAATATTTTTAATATCGAAATACTTAATTCAACATCAGATAATCGTTGTAGTGTATATAAATATCAAAAGAAGCTCGAGTTAAAACTTGGCAAAGAGAAGAAAAATGAAATAAGGATTTGTTTGAAGAGAACTAAAATTCTTGAAACGTAACGTGGAAACGACAGAAGATATTCTAAGCACCTGCTTCATAGGATTGAGTATGCAAAGCAGATCATGAAATGGGACATTTAGTGCACTGACCTGTCTTATCTATTTCAGTATTTCTACAATTGAAGCTTGTGTTTACAATTGAAACCAAAATGAAAAGAACACACATTGAATTCAAGCAGCAAAACTAATGCCTTCTAAACTATCATTGTATATATACAGAGGTTACATCTTTCGGATTCTCAATTTTCTACAATTTTCACAGATTCAAAAATATAAAACAAAATTACAGTTAACAATAAGTTCATCCATCATCCACGGTTGAGTTAAGGAGAGTGAAAAAGTAGTGACCTCAGCAGAACTAGTGTGTTGATTCCACCCCCTCTCTAGAGAAACCAAATCAATACCATGGATACATTACACCTTCGTTCTAAGTTTCATGCTTCCAAAAGAATCCAACCACCCCAAATCCACAAACCAACCAAACTCCAAAAATCCTATCTTTAATTCCTACACATCCTATATCCCTAATACAGTATTCTCTTCCTATGCCTACCAGTGCTGTGTGCTAACCCGAGCTCCATTTTGGCCGTCGACCCACAACTTCCACCTGACATTCTCGGAAAATCCATCAGGTGCAAGAGTCCCCAGTGATTCAACTTCAAGCAGAAAATGAAACTATGCTCGTGAACCAAACATTAGTAGCAACACAAGTTACTCACGTCACATTGTTCCAGTCTAAACAAGCCGATGCTGACGCAAAGCCTTACCAAAATGAGGTTGCATCAATCGGACATACAGACCATTCTTAGCCATCAATGAATCATGAGTCCCCTCCTCCACTATCCGTCCCCCATTAAGCACTACGATATTGTCCACATGCCTCATCATTGCAGCCCTATGCGCAATTAAAATGGTGGTCTTGTTCCCCATTATTAGTGTGTCTAGAGCTTCTTGCACCACCCGGCTTGACTCGGATTCAATTGATGAGCTTGCTTCATCCAACAACAAGATAGGCGCATTTTTCAGCACAACCCTCGCAATTGCAATTCTCTGTTTTTGTCCAGGAGTTAAGTCAACACCTCGCATCCCAACGTGAGTGTCATAACCATGAGGCAAGCTGCTAATAAAGTGATGGGCATTTGCTATTCTTGCAGCCTCTTTCATCTCAGCTTCACTGGCATTGTGCCTTGCATATATGATGTTTTCCCTTATGGTTGTTGAGAAGATAATAGGTTCCTGCTGAACCAGGCCAAGGTGGCTCCTCAGCCATCTCAAGTTGTATACCTTCAAATCCCTTCCATCAAGTAAAACTTGGCCAGAAACTGGATCATAAAACCTCTCAATCAAAGATATAATAGTGCTCTTTCCTGACCCAGAAACTCCCACAATAGCAACCGTTTGCCCACCATTGACTTTGAGACTAAAATTGCTCAATACCAAAACTTCTGGACGAGTTGGGTAACAGAAATCAACATTTTTTAACTCAATTCTTCCATGTACATTGGGTGGCTTCAATGCTGAGCTATCATCAGGATCAATTTTAGGCACACGATCTATGATATCAAACACTGATATGAGAGACTTCCGTCGTTTAAGGATGTAAGGAGCCAATCCAAAAGGCTCTACAAGCGCAAATGTCGCAAATGAGAAAACCATATACTCCTTGAGTGCAGTAGATAGTTGCACATAACCATGTTTTACACATCTCCCAGTGTACCAAAGTAGAAGGGCATTACAAGCAAAAAGTAGGAACTGTGAAAAGCCAAATGCAAAACCGATTGCCATCCCATGAAGAAAGCTCTTCCTAAATATTTTCTTCAACTGCAGCCTATAAAGTTCCATTACCTTATTACCAGCACAAAATGCAACAACAGTGTAAATGTTTCTAACTGCATCTTCAAGAACCAAAGATGCCTTTCTATGCATTTCCTGTATGCCCCTTGAAAATCCAGCAAGCCACATCTTCTGCAATATCCAAAACAGGCTGTTCATTAGTTGTATGTTTTGAAAAAATTAAAGCAGATAAACTACCGTGCTATTATTCTTAGACAGCTTTATTAAATTTATAGGGTTTCGCTATCTTGTACCCTAAGAGCACATGTTAAGAACACCATAAAAAAATGTTTAACTAAAAGTTATTGAATATATAACACTTTTTTTTTTTACATTTCCAATACATCCTGTTGTACCTCTAACTTTTCCAGAGAAGGTCCATCAACTAGTAAAAACAAATTAATATTCACCAAGGTCAAAATAAAAAATCATTCAAGACTGACAATGAACCCAACCACACAAGTGTAAAATGTAAACTACCACTCAACCATGTAAAACATTGATGCTGCAATGAATAAATGCAACAAATTGGTTCAAATTGGATTGGATTTGAATACCTGACACAGTTCATACATTTATACCTATTATTACTATTAGCCACTCAAATATTATAAACCTAGTTTGTAAAGAATGAACCGAATGGAAAAAAAAATAAAGAAAGAAAGAAGGCCATCAGCACAATTTGAGACTAGAATCTATAGATCATGTTTCATTCATATTCTGAAATTTGTGATTAATTTTCTATAAATTATAAAATACCAAAATCACTGGATTTCGTTAGAGGAAAAATTTGCAAAGATACCATTGACATGATGGAAGTTCAAACCAACCATTGAGAGATATATTTGAAAAAAAGTGCAAGTGAATACCTGGGCAATTGCAGCAACACAGAGAATTGGAAGGGTTGCAAAAGCCACAAGTGCTAACCGCCAGTGCAGCAAGGCACCAATCAGAAGACCAACAATAATTGCAGCACTGTCCTGAATAAATATAGACAGCCTATTGCTAAAAGCAGCTCGTACAAAAGTAGCATCATTGGCCAATCGCATGGATAAATTGTCAGCACTGTTTTCCTCATCATCAAACCACCCAACTTCATTGCGAAGCATGGCTGCCATATAATAGAAACAGGTTAAGTACTGCTCATAATTCCAGATTTTTAAAACAGGAAAATAAGGCATAGAGGAGGATTAGTGCACCTGAGAACATCATTCTCCTAACCCTTTCTGTCATTTTCTCCCCCATGATACCAAAGTAGAAATGCTGTAAAAAGTTGGCAATTACTGTCACAATACCCATGCAGCCAATGGCCAAACACCACTTGTTTACCTCCCATCGTAAGTGATGTTCTTTATCAATATTATAGTAAGCTGTCACCACAAGGCCAATTACATAAGCAAGAAGAGGATTGAAAGAACCAAAGATAGCAGCACCTATGCTTCCTAACACAGCATAAAGCCACTCAGCGAAGCTAAGCTCAGCAAGCTTCCTAAGTGATGGTGGTTTTTGATGCCTTGTATCCTTCAATTTTCTCTTTTCAGCTGAAAGATCATCAGAGTAACTCTGCGTTCTACTAAAAGTCTGCGAATGAGAGCGTTCACTCTTGGGATCAGATGTTAAAAGGGGAGAAACAGGAGATTCTGGGTCAGAACCATTTGATTTTTGACGATGCAGAGACTGCACATCAAGCTTGGGTAACTCTGGAAGTCTCATCTCAAAACTATCCTGCCTTCTTATTGATGGCTCCTTATCTGCTCCATCAAGGGCCTGACCATTTTCCACCATCTTCTCAGGTGGTGGGCTCCGGGCCTTTGGAGATTCAAGCAAGTTAAAGGTTCCGTCTGGAGGGCGGGATACATTAGATACTCTTTGAAGAGAAGGTGACTTCAACATTTTAGGGGAGGATGGTTCCTTGAAGCTATGACTTGCTGAAGAATCCTTCTCAATTTGAAACGCTGCAGTCTCCTTGTAATTTCGAACAGGCATCCTGGATTAGTATTTTGGAAAAAATAGTGAGCATGATACATACCTGCTGGGAAATTTTGCACAACATTCAAAATATAAAATATTAAATATTGCAGTTCAGCAGTAGTTGAATGCACTAAAGATGAAAAATGATTAGGAGTCCTAACTTATCTTCCTAATTTCTAAATAAAGAAAGTTTTGAATTTTTATCTTTTTTTACCTTTTCAAGAAATAACATTTATATTTGAATTCTTATTCATTTAAGTATTAGGAGGATGAATTAGGACTCTCAATCATTACTCTTATCACTATTGTTAGTTTGCTATCGTAGTAAAATCATTTTCTTAACTAACTCCAGTCATTACCATCGCGTATTAAATTTTGGAAAACAAATAAAAGGGCAGTCTAGTGCAAAGCATCCCACATTACGCAGGGTCTGGAAAATATATAAATAAATAATGCATGTCAAAGGAAGGAGGATGATTTGTTCTAGTATTGGACCTCTTGGGAAGTTTTGCTGCCTCTTCACATCGAAGAAGCTCTGCATATAAGCCATCCAAGGACAATAATTCATCATGAGTACCCATTTCAACAAGTTGACCTTCCTCCATAACAGCGATATAATCAGCATTCCTTATGAGACTAAGCCGTCGAGCAATTATTATTGTTGAGCGTCCCAACATAAGTAGGTCCAAAGCCCCCTGAACAGCCCTCTCAGCCTCAAAATCAAGACCACCAGTAACCTCATCAAGTAGAAGAATTGATGGATTTAAAAGCACAGCTCTAGCAATAGAAAGTTTTATTTTTTGCTCTTCAGTCAAAGCCAGACCAGCCCTGCCAACCTGAGACAGGTACCCAGGTTTTGGAAATACCACTTGGTCACAAACAAGGAACAAACTGAAAATAAAACACAACAGCCATAGGCATAATCATGTCAATCAAGCCTCACCTGTGTGTAATAACCTTTCTCCAATGAGCTGATAAATGTATGTGCATGAGCTATTTTAGCAGCCTCTTCAATTTGATCCATGGTGGCATCCCTCCCATAAGCAATATTATCTCTTATACTCAAACTAAGCAAAGCAGGCTCCTGGGTGACTAGTCCTATTTGGCTCCTAAGCCATTCAAGTTTCAAGTTCTTGATGTTTTCTCCATCTAGAAGAACTTCCCCTGAACCATGGATCAGTAATTATGATGTCAACTTAAATCTGCAAATGACTAATATATGCTTTTAATGAATAGCAAAAATGCAATTATACAATATCAGAGGTAAAATGATTACCTAATGTAGGATCATAGAAACGCTCCATTAGTGGAATAATACTACTTTTCCCAGAGCCATTTCTGCCAACAAGAGCCACAGCTTTCTTAGCAGGTACACTAAGATAAAATCCACTCAAGATAGGGATTTCAGGACGAGACAGATAGCTGAAATAAACATTCCGAAACTCTATATTTCCTTGCACAGAATCAGGAGTAATGCCGTCATGATCATCAGATGAGGATGACCGGCTTATCATCTCAAATAATCTATAAGCAGCAATTCTCCCCTGATCAAAAGAGTAGAAGTTTGTTGCTGCTTGATTCAATCCCCTTGAGAAAGAAACAAAAGTAAAAAGTTATATGTAAAATGATTAGGATATAAATATAACGAAAATATAAAGTAGGGAATGATACTCACAAGCCACTTAGAATTACAGCAAACAGGGCTGTTATAATTTCACCACCATGTGCTTTTTCATGTATAACCAAGAACCTTCCAACCCAGAGTTGCAATGCACAAGAACATATTGCAAGCCCATATGTAAATCCAAGACCAAGCCCTTGAACAAGACTTATTAATATACCATATCTAAGAGTAGCTTGCAGTGATGTTGCATAGGAATACTTGGCCAATGTTTCATTTGTGAATGCATACAATGTCCTTACATACGAAACTGCCTGCATCACATGAAATTATCCACACTGAGAACACTAAAAGATAAATTCACCCTTCTTTACTCTTCAAAATGAAAACAATAAAAATAAAGTAAGGACAAAAACTGAAGCATATCTGATTTTAAAAACAAAACCATTCATATCCATTTCCTTTCAAACTATAGAAGTGAAGTGAACTTCAAACTCCTCCATGTACAATCAACATATGGATTCCATGGAGACAACTATTTTACTTTTTTGGATAACACTGATATTTGTTAACAGATTCCAACTTCATTACAAAAACATCCCCCAAAAGGAGGAAAACATTTTATTCAATATAAAGGCAGAGTTAGATACAAAAACTAACCTGTTCGGCAATGCTAGCCGCTTCAGCATATGCATCTTGAATATTCTCTGCAAGTCGGTGGAGGAATATATTTGATATTCCTCCAGCAGCAACAATAAACGGACCTGTTGCTAACGTTATCAGAGCAATCTGCCAACAATTTATGAGTCCAATGACAAGACCACTGAAGAACGTAGCCATATTGTGAATATAATTTCCAACCTGTATCATCACCACACACAAATAAAAGTATTAAAGAAGACTTATAGAGAATTCTCAGCAAATTAGTTAAATGAATATGTGCATAATCAAGGAAGACATACTTTTTCACTAAGGGCAGACTGAATAAGCAGCACATCACTCAAAACTTGACTTACAATGTCTCCATTATTTCCATAAGTATCAAAAAAGCTCATATCTTGATTTAGTAACACTTGAACATATTTTGACCTTATGACAGCAGTCTGCCGTTCTCCAGTCAAAATCCAGCAAGAAACCTCTATAACCCAAAACACAGTTTTTTAAAAAAGGAGAGAGGAAAAAAACATTAGTATACTATACAGAAAACTAGAAGGCTGTCTAATGAAACACATTTCTCATATTAAGTTCGATAAACATTTAACTTTTACCAATCCAACCAGCTGCAAAAACTCCCGCGGCAATATAAACAATGGTTAAAGCAAGCTGCATGGGAAACAAAAGAGATAAGTTAGCAGAAGTTCACTGTTGACATCTTCCAAATTCTATACCCCAAGCTCACACAAAACTGAACATAGTTCCTTCTTTGAAATTTCCTCTTTTCAAATAAAGACAACAAGAGCACATGATTCAGGAAGCTCTATCAAGGAACAAAACTTCTAGTTAAATGTTTTGTCCAACACTGTTCTATTCTTAAGCCGACTCTAACCAGCAAAACAAGACAAGGCTGTTGTTACTTGGGGTTCAACACGTTATTTAGCTGAAATTGGGTCCTACTCCCATTTTGATATCTTTTCTAGAATAGCACGATGTTCAAATCTTCAAAGGATTTGGAATTCATATCTTACCCATGGAGGGTTAAGAGGTATGGGAGGCAGGATGCCCTATTTAGAATAATGTAACAATATAAAGGGATTGTCATTTTTATGAATTATGGCATCTAATTGCACACTTCCAAGTTATGTACCCATGTATGCTATCAAACCCTAGATATGAAGTGTGATGCCAAGACCTCTCCAATAAACCATCCTGCCTTTCGTTATTTTTTAAACTTATCCATATCACCTGAAATTGAACTTCCTTATCAATTCACCCAGCAAACCCAAATCCGTTAAATCCAAACCATGTTTCCATCCTTATATTCATGAGTTTAGCAAAGTTGATGCACTGTAATTAAATGGTCAGGAAGGTGATATAGAGGGGAGGGCACTTTCAAAGCTCATCCCTTATGTCAGACATTTCACGTGGCAAGCTCCAAAACTCAACCAACTAATGTCAGCTTGTTCCTGTATCAACTCATTGAGTTTAACTTGAACCAGCAGTAGGTGTGAAACTACATATAACACACATACACAAAGACTCAATAATCTGAGGACACTATTTGTGAATTACTATAAAAGGATAGGCAAAAATATCTCAAAATACTAAACAATCTAACCTTATAATGTACAGTTGCATACAGCCTACACACAGTGAAGAACCTCAATAAAAAATAAACTGTGCAATTACCCAATGCTACTTTGCACCAATTCAATGCTACAAGTGTAAATATGAAAATAAGGAGTTTGTGTAGTAGCAGCACCACCAACAAAAAAAGAAAGAGAAGCGAGAATGAGCAAGGCCACGGCAAACTCAGCATAACCGGATTATTTCCTTGAGCACTTGACTGTCCAATTAATTCCACCAACAATCAGAATCAATGGTCCAATGTTCTAGAGAATCTGGCAAGCAGAAGTTTTCAAGACACCCAGTTTCTTGCCAACATGAAAACAGAAAATATTAATAGTGTACATCAGGTTGCACAGCCCCTAGCTAGCCCCCTACCTAATGTTGCTGCAGCATCAGCAGCAAGAACAACAACCACCACCAAATTGAAGACACAGTTTAATGTATACATAGCCTACTGCTTCAGTATAACTTCCTCAATCAACTTTAACCAAATTATCAGAAGTGAAAACCTACATGCCAAGTCCAGCTAACAACAAAGCCATTCCACAATTTCAACGAATAAATATTAATTCAAGCTTCAAACACATGTTCACGTTCAACCTCAATTAAAAGCATTATCCGAAAAACCAAATTGAGAGAGGGAGAGAGAGAGAAATAGGGTTTTGCAGATAGAAAAGACGATCTAACCTCATTGAACCTGTGAAACAGCTCGTGCTTAGGTTCCACCAGCACATGTATGATCTTCGCGAAATAGTGCAGGTAAACGACGAGGGCGGCGCCGTGAGCTGCGGCGGCGACCGAACCAGCAGCCATGAGGAACCAGTCGAACCGGTCAGCGCAGGCGAAGAGCCTCGAGAAAGGAACCGCCGCCGGCGGAGGCTCGACCTCCTCCGGCTCCTCAATCTCCTCATCGACCTCCACCTGCTGCTGCGACGCGGAGGTCTCGGCGCCAGGGTCAAGGTACGGCGACGGAGACTCCGGCGGCTCCGAAACCTCCGAAACTGGCGTCAGAGGTTGCACGTGCGGCGGGGACCAACCGAACAATCCTCTCGAAACCATCATCCGCCTCTCTCCGAAACACAAAAACTCTCAGATCCACGCAAAGGAAATGGGAAAATCCAAAAAATAAAAATCCTGCAAACTTATTTCAGTTTATGTATTCTCTTTTTCGTTCTTCTCTTCCGGCGAACGACGTCGTCCTGGCTTTTTGCCGGCACCGCCGTCGCCGTATTCTTATCGGCCTCCTCAGGTGGCGGTGCGCGGAGGAAATGCTCCGTCGATAACGGTTTTTGGGAGAAATATGATAACACGCGAAATTTGTGAACTCTCTCTTTCTCTCTCTCCTCGTTCTTCTTCTTCTTCTTCTTCTTCTTCTTTTGGGGATTTTTTCCCTTTTCTTCTTTTAGGTTTAACGGTCAAACGCCGGCGTCGATACGCTTAATGAAACGTTTTCTTTTTCATCTTTGCCACCTATTTTTATTAATATTTGTTTTTATAATAATTATTAATTAATTAATTTGTTTTGTTTCATGAGCTTTTCTGTTTTTTCCTTTTTATTTTACTTTTTTTGCTTTTTTTGACACATAGATACAGTCATGCAGTGAGTGTGCGTTGTGACGGCGATGTTATGTATGCGGAGCTGGAAAAATTGGACGAGGGACATTTTGGTAAAATTGTAGTCAATGCTGGTGGTTAAGTTGGTGTTGAAATTACGAATGGACCCCTCGCCAATCGTTGGAATGAAATGAATTTAATGGGACTTTCGTTTAATTACAAAAGTTTCTCTTAAAGTCTTTTATTTTATTTTTTGGATTTAGTTAATTTTAGTAGAAATTTTTAAATTTTATTTTAATAAATAAAAAATAAATATATTAAAATTTTAAATTTTATATCTTCTTTTTATATAAATTTAAATTTATATTTTTTAAGATATAAATTAGCTAATTTTTTTTCTAAATAAAAAATACATTTGATTTTGATAAAGTATAAAAAATTTTATATAATTATTTAATAATATTTATTTTTTAAATAATTTTCTGAGTAATTAATATAAAATAATTATTTTTATTAATATAATATTATATAATTAGATAAAAACATAAAAATTATTTTATATAAAATTAAATTCATAAAAATGATTTAGTGAAATAAATTCAATTTTTTTTACAGTTAATATAAAAGGTGTGTCAGTTTTCTTTGTTATTGGACTCTTTTGCCCTTACTATAGCTCCAAATATTAAAATTTGATCCGCTACGGGGAAAAAAAACAATATATGGTTTTCCTTTGTAGACTCTTTGACTATTTGATTTGACTTTTCCAAATATCTTCTTTCCCTAAACATTAAATATATTTGTTTATTTATTTTTAAAGTCTAATTAATTAGACTACAAGTTTTCTTTTATTTTAGAGTAGAATAGTATTCTTCATTTAATTATCAAAGGATAGACATGAATATTAGAGGTAAGATTTTAAAATAAACTATTAAAATAGTAGTGATTTATAATGTTGAAGTATTGACATATGAATTTAATTAATTTTTTTTCTTATCATTAATATTTAAATACTATTATTAAAGTCTAATAAAGTATTTTAATGAAATTTTTTCAGCATGAACTATTTCATCTCAAAACTTGACTACTTTAGTGATTGTTATGTTTTTCAACAACATGAACACACTTTACCTAGTACTTTGTTTTGTACTAAATGTCTAAATTACATATTACATATTCCCAAAGGAAAAAAGAGAAGTAAATATGGCTACGTTTGTTTCTCAGAACATGACAGAACAAGACATTGAGAAGAAGACATAAGAGACAAAGACACAAAATTTTATGTTCTTGTATTTTGTTTGGTGATAAACTAGAACAAATTATAAAAATTTAATTTATTCTCAGTTTTTTTTATTCAAAAAATTTGAGATGAAAAATATAATAATAAAAAAATATAATTATGAAAAGTTAACAAGAATAATGAAAGAAAAAATGAAAAATAAGTTATATCTTTGTTAGTGTCTCCGTGTCCTTCCTGTCAAGATGGACACAAAATACACTAATTCAGTGTCTTTTGACACATTATTTCTGTCTATGTCTCTTCTGCCAAACACAATTTTGTGTTGTTGAGTCCCTATCTCAATGTCCTGGCTCTGTAAACAAACACAGCCTAGCCTAAGATATGGAACATCCACATGGACACTAACACACTATAGCATAAAAGGATAAGTCCAAGTCACAAGGGTTCTCCTCCACCACAAAGATAGAATGCATTAAGAATCAAACAACACTAGTTTCACTTTCTCTTTGCATTTTCCAAAGCCATAATAACAATGGCTTCCCTCCAGAATTCTCCTACACTTCACCAAACCCTCTTCCATAATTCTTTCCCTCAGGTACACCATCCTCTCTCTTTCTCTCTTTCATATGTTTTAGCTTTGTAGTTTGATTCAATCTCTTTTAATTTGTGCTTGTTACAGAAGCATGGTGCTTCTCGTTCCTCTAGAAGAGAGAGCATTTCTTTCATTGTCAAAGCTGCACAAGTTCCATCACAATCTAATTCAACAGGGTCACTTTCCCAAGGTCAATTTTTGTCTCCCTTTCACAGCTATCATTATTTCATAAAATGTTGTATAGTGTATAGTGTGTAGTGTTTAGTGTATAGTATACATTTTATTGTGACTTGAACTTTAGAATTAATCTGTTTGTTTTTCATCATTGGCACTATCTTGCTGTCTTTTTTTTTTTTAACTTCTAAAAGGGTATGCAAGGAGCTCAATGAACTTGTGTCTGCCAACAATTTCTCCTTTTATGATTTTCTAATCAATGAAAACACTAGATTAAGGTGTAGTTTAGAAAGGTGATGTCGATTTTTCGTACAAACCAAATGCCTAATAACAATGTCAATATGGACTGTAGTGAGAAGTAGGATTTTGTTTATTTTTCTTCAAGAAAACTTAGCATAGCATGATAGGGAACTTAGGTAGAAGATTTTATGAATTCTGAATTGGTATAATCTTTGTCTAATCTCTTGTGACGGTTTGGCAGATAGACCTGGAAGGCGTCAAGTAATCGCCATTGGTTCTACAACCCCTTTGGTTTTTTTGTTCAACCAACATTCATACTCCTGTAAGATTGCATTTTAAGCAGTTGAGTTTTCCATATGTTGGAAGTAATTGCATTTTCTTCACCTCTTAACTTACCTAAATGCCGATGCCTGATATATCGTGGATTTACGCTTGATATTGCTCAGTTGCTGCAGAAAATAAGAAAGGGTATCTGCCGGTATTGGATAAGAAAGACGGATACCAATTTCTCTACCCTTTTGGATGGCAGGAAGTAGTGATTGAAGGTCAAGATAAGGTGTTCAAAGATGTCATCGAACCCCTTGAAAGTGTTAGTGTAAATATGATCCCAACCGGCAAACAGGATATTCGAGAATTCGGGTCCCCTCAACAGGTTTGCCTTGTATCAGTGCAAGTTGCATTGTGTTTATAGAACTATAATGAAATACACAACCAACCGACAAACAGTTACCAAATTTAGAAACAATCGGAAGAAACTGTTTAGGCCTTCTCTTATTTTGATATCTTGAACCGAACGAAAGGAGTTATTCCTTTTAGTTTGTTTTGTAGGTTGGTGAAACTCTAATCAAGAAGGTTTTGGCTCCTCCAACCCAGAAAACAAAGATAATTGAGGCAACAGAGGTTTGTTGTTCAGCTATGAATTCTCTTCCTTTGTTATGTTCTGCTAGTTTCATTTCATTTTGAATATCAAACTTTACTGAGGATATATAGTTATTTGAAGTAGTAAAATATTATCAGTTCCTTTACTGCCATTGGAAATTTTGGATTCCATTCAATCCCATCAGTCAGTAAATTTTTTATGCAAGTTGAAGCCAGTATATTTGTCACATGATTCTTATGGAATTTGTCCATGAATGATATGAGATCTTGCTAAATGAAAATTTTCTAACACACTTTTATGTTGTCATCATATTTCTTTGTCATAAGACTCATTCATTCATTTCTTTCTAACTTTTGGGGTTTGAGCTCTTATATATATTTATACAACAACTACAAAACACTGATCATAGCATGCACCATCTTTTGATGTTACAGCAAGATATTGATGGAAAAGCATATTATCGATTCGAGTTCATAGCGCAAGCTCCGAACTATACTCGGCATGCTCTTAGCACAGTTTCCATTGGCAATGGTATGGTTGGATCCTTACTTTTGAATGTGCCAAAAAGTGTGAGTGACCATAAAATAGAGGAAACACTATTGAGTGGTGAAGAACAATTAGATTCATTATTAACTATAACATCATATGATTTTGTTCCTTGTGCTATTGAGTTAAATTCTTTTGAACACACTCTTGAGTTGTTAAACATTGCAGGTAAATTTTACACATTGACCACAGGAGCAAATGAGAGAAGATGGGGGAAGATGAAGGACAGACTGCAGACAGTTATAGATTCCTTCAAGATTTTCAATGTTTGATAATATCACCATTTATAACCATTTTGTATTAGAGATAAAGAACTCTTCTATAAGCGAGAATGTTCATTTTGGAGAGTTCAGTGTCGATTTTGCTTATTACAAATAGTGTATGCTGAATTGAGCAATGCATTGTACAAAAAGAACAAAATATAACTATTATTTGTTCCCCAAAAGGATAAACAAAAAAAAAATCGAATTTCAGATAAATTGGTGCTTTGCATTTTATTCATTTCTATTGTTATAACTGATAATAATTTCATGGAATATTTTACATCAGAACCACACATTCCCTATTTGGCTTGTCCTAATTATAACTTTCTGAAATTGTGATACAAATACGTGGCTAATATAACGGTTTCAGTTAGGCATAATCAAAATAACTTTTTCATCCAATATTATTGGACCAATAAAACCTGTTACTAAATCTAAATCTACCATACAAGGCAAAGCACCTTATGCTGCAAATTAAACACTAAGAGTGAAAATCAAAAAGTCGATCAAGAACAGATTGCCATGGTATAAAATTGAGTTCATAAAACAACTCCCAAAATTGAATAGACAATTCTTTAGTTGATACATATGGATAACAAAGTCCTAGCAAAAGGGGCATGTATAACAAGAACAACTATCTAAGCAACCATTGATGGACTTTTCTCAAATAAAGCAGCACAACTTAGATTATGCCAATTTTGTTGGCTACATCCAAAGCGTCGTAATCCGGAGTCAACCTCACATAGGCTTTCTTCGTTCCGTCCGGCCTGCATACAAGGAAATGAAAAGTTTGTTAAAACATTATAACACACCCAAATATTATAATCCACACAACGAAGCAGTCTGCATTCGATTAACATAAGAAACACAATCTTGTAACATTGACATATAAATGATTAATATTAGTATTGTATTAATTCTAAGGATGCTCGAAAACAGCAACTAGCAAAGTTTACATGTAGCAGAATTGAAATGCTTTGTCTTGCCCGTTACCTGATCAAAGTATTAACTTTCTTGGCCTGAATATCATACATTTTCTTGACGGCATCTTTAATCTTCTTTTTGTCAGCACGGAGGTCAACAATGAAAACCAGTGTGTTGTTATCCTCAATCTTCTTCATTGCAGACTCTGTGGTAAGAGGAAACTTAAGAATCTGATAATGGTCCAACTTGTTTCTTGGTGGTGCACTGATGCGAGGATACTTAGGGTTCCTGTCCTTCTTGAGTGTCTTTGGTCGGTGAAATGTGACTTTGGTCCTGATCTTATTAGCTTTCTTTTTAAAGACTTTGCCACCTGATTTAACAGCCTTGGCTGCCTTCAAAGCCTGAGCTTTGGGATCAGCCTTTTTGGTATTATCAGCTACACAAGAACAACAATCTTGTTAGATTCACTATTTTAAAATGATTTCCAATATTTGCTCCTATACCGCTAAATCGACGTTTATAAAAATAATGCACTAAACTACTGTATTGTCAAGCTTATATAACACATTGGGGAATCTGTCAAGATGAGTGCTGAACATAGTGCAAATCACAGTATACACAAAACTAAGAAATTGTTTGCCAATGTCTCAGCAAATACTCCAGAAACAAGTCTAAAGAGAAAAGTATAAGAAATTATAAAATGGTTATCATTAGTTCAGGTACAAACCAAGGAAATGAGCACATCCATGTCCTGTAAATTAGGTTCACTTATTCATATTCTAAGTTACTTATCAGTGTTATGTACAATTCAAAACTCAGAGCCCTATTGACCAAATACCAAACAAAAAAATAAAATAAAATAAAAAATGGATAACAATCAACCAATTAACATTAGCACAAACACACAAAGGCACATTAAAAGGAAGATAAAGTATGTACATGAAAATTTGGACAATAAAACCAATAAAAAATGTTTAAATTTGAAATTACCCTTAGCGGGAGCCATTGCAAACGCTCAGCTACCCTTCTAACAAGCTCCTGCACATGCATATATCGATAAATTGAATAAACCCGTTAAAGCATAAAATAAGGTTAAAAAAGAGGGAAAATACAGAAATCAATGAGAACTTCAAATATTCAAATTCAACAATGGCTCCTCTGATTCAGTAATAAAATTTATGGGTGACTATAACAAATCGTATAGGTAAGTGCATGTGAATCTGAATCAGTTGAAAGTAAGAAAGCTTACAGTTGGAAGAGCTGGTGCAGCTGCTGAAGATTAGGGTTTTGGATTTGTGAACATTACGTGGATACGAGATTTATACAGAACACGAAATTACGGGAATAACCTTGTCATCGCAGTGACCCGAAACATGAGTTTTGGGCCCCTGTTCGAATCTGTTGTTGAGAGCGGCTATGGCCCATGAGCCCCAACAAAGCCCTTTTAAAACTATCTCAACTACCCTTACCAAAAAAACCCACAAACCAATTTGGGTTCGACAGTAGTCAGCTCACTTGTCCAGTGTCAGGAGTCTCTTACGGGTTGAAGAATATCGTAAGTATAAAAAAAAAAACCCACAAGAATGAAAGACCGTATTTTTCCGTTATCGAGTGTGCGAGTCAATACATACAAGGACACTAAGTCATATACAAAATGAGATATAAACAAGATATTGTGTTTTGAAATACTGGAGGAAAATATATTTTTTTATTTTTTTATTATTTTTATTATTAAATTTTTATAATTATATTTTTTATTTTAAATTTTGTATCAAAAATAAAGATAAATTAAATTTTTTAATATTTATTTTATTTTTATATTTAATTTATCACTGAATAAAATATAAAAATATTAATTTTTATATTTTTATCATTTGTATCTTATTCTTAATATCTTTTTTTTTTTAAAACTAAACGCAGCCTAAATGATTGGTTCAACTACTTAAATCAAATATAACTAAAATATGTAAAATGATATTACAGTGTATATAGATATATTGCACATATAGCAAATTTTACGAAGTGTTTAACTTTTAAGTTGTGTTTGTTTTCGAGAATAGAATAAGACAAGATACTGAGAACAAGACATAAAGAACAGAGATATAAAATTTTGTGTTATTGTATTCTATTTGGTGATAAACTATAATAAATTATAAAAATTTAATTTATTCTTATTTTTTTCATTCAAAAAATTTAAGATAAAAAATATAATAATAAAAAATATAATTATAAAAAATTAACAAAGAATAATAAATAAATTATGTTCCTTGTTAGTATCTTTGTGTCCTTTCTATCAGGATGAACACAAAATACACTAATTCAGTATCTCTAAATATAATATCTCTATTCATATCTATTCTGTTAAATACAATTTTATATCTCTCTATCATTATCTCAGTGTTTTGTATCTGTAAACAACCCCAGCCTTAACTATTGTTCTTAACATTGAATCAAATATTGTGATGGTGTTAGGTATATATTTAAGGTAGCAAATAGTTGTATGTATAAATTAGCGAAAGAATAGGACAAGTTGGCATTTAAGTATGACCGCTTTATGATGCGGTGCCTAGTTTTCTTCAAATTGAGATGTCAGCGGTAATGCAAGTATACAATTAATTGCAAAATATAAATTGAGAGTTAAATGGCTACTATTTGTTCTTTATTATAAATGACTCTATCCAGTGTAAGAATCTGGAAGGATGCAGAAACAAAAGAAGCTCAAATCTGTCTCGGTTTCTACGAGTTTCGAGATTTTTTGTAATTAAATTTCAAATTTACTCTTAGCTTTTAGTTTAATATAGAACCTTTTTTTTTTTAAACTTAATTTTATCTTTTCTTATAATTGGTAAAATATTTTTCTTCTCTGAAAAAAAAAACAGCAGTAATCTGCAAGACTACTAGTACTCAGCAAACAACCCATTTTTTATGATTTTGTCTAACTAAATCAATCTTTAATAAATAGAAATTAATATACAACTTTCGTCTCTTTCATGATTAAAAATAATAATTAAATCTTACTATGCACAACACACTTTTTTCAAGTTTGTCCCTTTGTGGTAGTTCACTATTTCATTTGTTATTTGCAGCATTAAGATAATTTTTCCCTTTTAATAGTCATGTTTGCCATTTCATTGTATCATAAAAGGTATTTCCATTTTAAAAAAAAAAATTTACCATAGTTTCTTTTTTTCTCCTTTACATTTTAAATCTCTTAGAATACCATGACTACTTGACTAGCTATTAAGGAGTGTGATATCATCCAATCTCTTTGTTTGAATCTAGAAATTCCTGATTCAGGGATATATGAAGTAAAGCATCATGAGAGAAAGCATGAACATTTTTCTTTAAATCTAATAAATGTGAATAAGCAAGAATTTTCTATATGCAGAACATAAATGTCCAAATTGAAGGTGTAAAAGCACTGTACAATAAGCTGAACTAGGATCATGGACTTGGCAAAGTGGCAACCTCCTGCAACCAACAAGCAACAAAGTTTATTATTGGTGGTGCAAATATCATTTCTCTAAATCGAAAACAAAAACTCTCAATCTCATTATTTTGAAATGACATGATTGTCTGCAAACTTATTATTCCCTCCCTGAACATAAGTATTAACAATAGTTACATGAAGTTGTTATTCTTGAAACTATCCATCAACACAAAATACATTTGAATTACCATTTCATGCAAACGTTCATTAGTATTTTTCATGCAAAAAATTAAACCAGCAATGCTAAAGCTTTGTCTTTTCTATTGAGATTCAATAAGAATTTCAAAATCCACACTTGCAACTAAGTTTAGAATAGTTAAGTTAGTTCTAAACATGTTATAAACAACACAGAAGATTTAAAAAAACAACTATTACCATGATATAAAAAATCAAGATTAATTGATTAAGGAAAAATATTTTGAACTAGTAATGGAGATTGTAGGATGCCTATCAATACCTCACTTGATATCTTGTCCCAAGGGAAGATCAAAATCAGAGAATGAAAGTGACGTAGGTAATCACAGCTGCATACGCAGTAAAGGTTATGCAAGTTATTGGAGACGAGGGCTCTGCTACTATCCTTTCGCTACAATGAACTCAGCAAAGAGTGGAACTCTCGTGGTTCTTCATTCTGTCTAACAACCTATTCACAAAAGGAATTTAACAATCAACATGTTATTAAAAAGGAGTTATAGTTATAGCAAGGTGTGACAAAAGTCAAACTTGATAAAAGAGAGATAAAGGCATACCTTGACAATAGTATTCTTCGGCAAACTTAACCGTGTAAGAACATCACAACCAATTCGATTCCAGTCAAATTCTCCTACAAAATCTGACTTCATACCTCTGATTAACTGAACCCGTGAAGCATCGCAACTGAAAGACCTCCCTATCCAAAAATATAAAATGTTTCCCTCATTGACATCAAAAGTTGGAGAGAACACAACAAAAGCAGCTTTAGATTCCAGATGACTTGCACCAAAAGTCTCGATCTTTTCTAAATTGGGCCAGCGGTATACTAGAGTTTGGGATATCTTGCACTGCAATGAGCCATCCCCATTATGAAGTGAATCTGATGATGTAGGCTTCAAGTATCCACTTGAGGAACCATATATTGACAACTCACTAGACTTTCTAACGGGCAAAGAATCCTTGTAGTCCACATTAATTGAATTAGCGCCTGTGTCCTCGACACGATTGTTAGTTCCACAAGAATTATATGTACTATCTGATGGTTGCGAACAGCTTAAGTTGCCATTCTCAAGAACCCCATCCTGTCGATTAGCATGCAAAGGCAATGGTTTATCTGTTACCTCTGTTTTATCATTCATTAGAGGCAACTGCAAAGACTTTGACAAACTACCCCTGCGTTCGGCCAAGGAAGATGATGGTTTTTTCAAAGGCAACGGGGCTGGGTGAGAATGAGGATGTGACAACTTGAAATCACAGATATCGGCACTATTAGATACTGGTTGGGAAGTAGAACTTTGCAACAGGGTCAAATTAGAAAACTTGGACAAAGATGAAGACACTGGATTGGCAGTCAAAACTGCAGAGTTATCTGGGGAAACCTCTGACAAGAACTTCAAATGAGAATTGGAATCAGAAGAAACAGAATCTGGAGAGATATACGAGGGCGAAGATGATGATATAGATGATGAGGATGGAGATGAAGTTTTTGTTGAATGAATACACAACATGGAATCGGAATAAACCCTTGGGAGGGATGACTTAGGGGCTGTGACAATCTCCTTCATATGAGAAGAGGAAACTTTACGCCTTAAGGCACTCCAACTACTCTCTCTTGCAGGAAGATGGGTTTCATGTTCATCCTCTGATGATGGAAATGGTGGCACAAAACCTCCAACAATAGCTTTTTGGAAAACTTCATAATCAACATCATAGGAGCCCACTTTCCTCTCACCCGGCCGAACCTTAGCACTTGATTTGAAACTTTCTACTTTACTGTAAGATTTATCCATCAAAGGCAAGAACCTTGAGAAAACTTCCCAGAAGTCAGCAGGTTCATGAGCTTCCCTAATCACTTTAACGGGTCCTTCCGCTTTCTCATAGCGAATAATCTGACCAACAGCACCTCTGGCATCCCTTTCCATGATGGGATCACACTTCATACCAATCCAAACAAATATTGCAGTGGGAATATGTACAAAAAAAGCTCCCCTGGAGTCCAATGCGGAAGGCGAAGGATCCGTTAACATTTTGGGGACGAGATGCAAAGGATCATAAGGCGAGTGTGGAGCCATCCTATACATCCTAAGCAAAGAGGTAGGGCTAAGAGGAACTGCATGCACCCTCTTCTGGCACTGCAACAACTGGCAAGCAAAACCCATATTCGGATCGGCAATACCCCTTGCAGCCTTCACCAACTGAAAAGCATCATCAAAGCTCTGTCCTTCCCTCCACATGAGGTATGCAATCACCAACGAAGTAGACCTAGACACACCTTGACAACAGTGCACAAACACCCTACCACCTTGTTCCCTAACATCCTCAAAGTAATCAAACACATCATACAAGATACTAGTTATATCCTCCGAAGGACTATCCTGAAGCCACAATGTTCTATACACAAAATCAGCCTTAAAATACTCGGGGCACACAAAACCAACACAGTTCAAGATATGAGTGATCCCATTCTGTTTCAATATATCCCTATTCTTAGCAACAGCATCACCACCAAGGTAAACATGTTCAGCAACCTTTGAACACTCCTTATCAAAAAATGCAATTCTATCCCTCTTCAAGAGTCCACTAACACCATTATTGTTACAACTATTATTATTACCACTACTATTACTGCCATTATTGCAATTCCTATCATTGTTCATCTGAATTGAGGAGAGATCAAGTTTCAACCTTTCACCAGGGTTACCTCTCATGCCGCCACCAGGGGTCAACGGCGGCTGCGGGGGCAACCACTCCCCAATGTCATCAGAGCTCGCCTGCGGCCACTCATCGAGGCTCCGCCGGGCTATCGAAAGCGGCTGGAGGGGCGGCAGGCTCGACCGGGACTTGGAACTCTGCTGCGATCGCGGCGTAAGTGGCGGCGGACAGAACTTGCGATTCTGGCCGGTGACAGTGTCTCCGCCGCAGGAATTTGGATCCGCCTCACCGGATGGGTTATTGCTGGAAGCGGTGCCGGTGCGAGAGGAGGACCACGACGCCGACCTCCAAAACACTCTCCGGTCACCAGCATCGTCGTTTCCCACCATGAGAGAAGAAAAAAGGGATTTTTGTGAAAACCTTAGTAAGATATGTCGGGGGAAGAACCCTAGCAGTTAGATTTTCAGGTTTTTTTTTCTGCTATGGATAAAAGTTAGGGATTAAGCGATATTTAAGGAATCGGAGCCAATTAGGGTTCTGCATTTGAAAATAGGGGAGAAAAACAGAACCCCAGTTAGGGTTCGGGAAATTAGGTTACAAGGAGAAAATTGATCAATGGAAACCGAGTCAGAAATCTTCAACTGAAAATTTTGTTGAAGGGTATTTGGTAAAGGGAAGGAACCGTCCCATGGGTACGATAAAGATGAGATTTTTCTTTTCTTATTCCATTTTTTTCTATCTTTTGTTGATGTAGATAAGAATGAAAGGATTAGGGATTTGAGCGAAGAACATAACAAAAGGGAATTTTGGAATTTGGACTGAAATTTAGAGAAGGGTGTTACTCTTAGTTGAGAGAAGGGAAAATGGGGAAAGTGGTGTGTTTATAAGAGAAATAGAGGAGGGAAGAGAATGATGAGTGAAATAGTGTATTTTGTATATTGAGTGGGACTTTGAAGAACTTTAAAATGAAATTTAAAAAAAAAATTATATTTCTTAACTACTAAATTCTGATTTTAAATAAAAATAAGATGGTGAGGTACAGTCGACTTTACGTAAAGTTGATAGTAAAGAGTTGTTAGATAAAAAATTAGTCAAATTAGTCAAACCATCTAACGGCTCTCAACTATCAACTCTACGTGAAGTCGACTGCACCTAAGTTTCTACCTAAAAATAATATTACGTATTTAGATTTTTTTATCAATTTAGTCCAACTAAATTAAATAATAAAATTTAAAATAATATTAGTCATAATTAATTTTTATGATGTTAAACAAATTTAATTAATTAACAAAAAGACTTAAACATATAGTATTATTTTTTAATTAAATTTTATCTATAAAATTAGAGTTTTATATATATATGACTTGTACTATTTCTCACTTAGGAAAAAGAAAAGGTCATTAATATTTAAAACCCAAGTCTTCTGCAAATTCTTAAACATCATTGAAACACAATTGTCTTAAGTAAAGATGTGATTGTGGTATATTGTGAAAATTTGACCATCTAAAAAGTTGAGAGATAGTGATGATGAAAATGATTTGTCTTGCAATGTAAATTCAAACCCTAATAATACAAACCCATATGATGAAAAACCTTCACTTTCATATGAAACAATCAATTTATTCCTTGGTTTTGTTTGCAAAACATCATTCGTAGAGGTTATTTTCAAGGTTCAAGGAAAGTTATATTTATATTTTGTAGAGATAAAATTTATGCATATATAGTTAGAAATTTAATTTATTTTATGCATTTATTTAGTGAACTTTTGTGAACTAATATTACTAATATCTTTTCAAAAAAATTTACTAATTCCAACATTTGATTATAAAAATTAGCACCATTTGTTGGCGTATTTTTTTTTTTACATAATTTTAATAAATACTTCGTAGTTTAATTTATATTCTATATGGATAAGCGATTCATAGTTTATTTTTGGTATTTATATAACACAATTGTTATACATTATTGGTAAATCATAAAAATTATTTGAATCCAAGACCAAAAATTGCAACATTTCTTCATTGACCTTTATTATTATTTTTTTCCTTGTCTCTTTTCTTAACATGAGTGCATGAGGGTTGATTTTACCCATGCGCTTCTCCTTTGACACAAACAAAATAATTTTGCAGGCAAATCATTAAAATAAATTAAGGGGATCAAAAAATTACACGAATAAGTCAAATAAAAATTTTTTTCATGAATCAACTAGTTCACATTTTTATATAGTTCGAATCAACCTAATTCGAATTCTATACATGTAGATGAAATTCGAATTAGGGTAATTCAAACTATATAGAAATGTGAACGAATTGATTCATGAACCAATTTTTAATTTGACTTATTCATGTAATTATTTGATCCTCTTGACTTATTTTAGTGATTTACCTTAATTTTGCAGAACCATAAAAAAATGGATCTAATATATATTATTAAAAAAATTTCAAGTATACTAATATATCGATATTTTAATAATTTTTAACTATTAATTTTAATTATATATACTATATATATTATATATATTTTTTATAATTAAGATTAATTATTAAAAATTATTAAAATATCAGTCCATTGATACACTTGAAAATTTTCTTATGTTATTAGGTACTTTCCTAAACTATTATTTTAAGAGTCTCCTAGAATAGTAGAATCTCATATTAGTATCAAACTAATATAGAATGTTTAAATATATAATAAACAAAAGAGTTTGGTAGTGATATGATATGTGTAGCTCTTTGCCACAATGGCATGGAAATGTTAATGACACGATACTATGGATTAGATCATCAACATGTGTATTATGACATACTATATATAGATACATATATTTTAATACAAAGTTGTGGGTTCACAATCTTTAGATGCACTAATGAGGGTTACATTCATGCCTTGTCATATAATTTTCTAGTATATGATTATATTATTCTTTCTATTATTCTTGTCTTTTTTTTCTTAATGTTACTTTATAATATAAAAATTTAATAATAACTCTACTTGAGTAAATCAAAAGGACTAGCAAAGTTGATAGCTATTTGCTCTAAATTGTAGTAAAAAATACAAATTTGCTAATTTTTTATAATAAAAAATATAAATATAGATTTCGGTGAATCGATGTAATTTTTAAGAGGTAGATCTCGATAAGTTTTAAGAGACAGATCTCGATGAGTCAGTGCAGTTTTTAAGAAGTAAAACTCAGTGAGTTAATATAGTTGTTAAGAGAGATTTTAGTGAGTCGACATAACTTTTAAAAAGCAGCCAAAACTGTCATCTGATTCATGCCTCAACTATTGTGTTAAGAGGCAGATCTCTGTGAGTTTTAAGAGACAGATCTCGAAGAGTCAGTGCAGCTTTTAGAAAGCATATCTCGGTGAGTCAATACAGCTGTTAAGAGACAGATTTCAGTGGGTCAGTGTAGCTTTTAAGAAGCAGCCAAATCCGTCATTTGATTCATGACTCAGCTGTTGTATTAAGAAGCAAATATTGGTGAGTTTTAATAGGTAGATCTCAGTGAATCAGTGTAGTTTTTAAAAGACTGATCTCAGTAAGTCAATGTAGCCTTTAAAAAACGAATCTCGATGAGTCAATATAGTTGTTAAGAGACAGATTTCAGTTAGTCGGTGCAGCTTTCAAGAAACAGCCAAATCTACCATCTGATTCATGTCTTAACTGTTGTGTTAAGAGGAAGATATCATTGAGTTTTAAGAGACAGATTTCAGTGAGTCGCTGTAACTTTTAAGAGACTGATGTCGGTAAATTAATGTAACATTTAAGAAGCGAATCTCGATGAATCAATATACCTGTTAAAAGATAAATTTTTGTGAGTCCGTACAACTTTTAAGAAGCAGCTAAATCTGTCATCTGATTCATACATCAATTATTATGTTATGTTTCAGTAATCTAAAATATTTTATTCATCTAAATATATGCACCTCCATATAAATATAATTAAATAAAAAAATATTCAACTCTAATTGTATTTCGTCAAATTTAAGATAATCTAATATAAATTATTTTAAAATATACAATGTATATATAAGGTAGAACGTCCATAAAAAAACATGTCATCTATCATAATTTTAATACCTCTTATCTAACTACTAATTTTATCATCAAAATCTCTTTCAGATATTACTTTCCTTCAACTCAAAAATTGTAAATAATTAGAAGTTTCTATCCCCTAAAGATTTTCGTTAATCCAGATAGTTATTGAACAATTTGTACGTGTCAATTAGCAAGTATATATAAACTAATATCATGAAAATATATATAATATAACAATCTACATAATTGGAGGAATCAATATTCCTTTATGACAATCTATGACATGGGCATGCAGAGTTTTATTATCTATAAAGAGGTAGTTATTTAATTTCATTGGTATTGTTGTTGCAACATAATTAAGCAGCATCAACTACTCGTGAATATGAGGGAGGACCAGCAGTGAATCTAGACATTATGAAAAAGAGACAAGTGTTCCCACTCAATTGCCTTGTTCTTCAGGTTCAGGGCAATGACTAAATTAAATCCAAGATTATTTCACTTCTCACTATTTTGCTGCATCACAGGTAGCATGTGTTATCCCATATCATTCATTACTCTTTTTATAATAATATTTATGTGACAAATACCTTGTTTCTTTAATAAAAAAATATGAAAACTCAGGTGCAGTCGACTTCACGTAAAGTTTATAATTGAGAGTCGTTAGATGATTTAACTGATTTGACTAAATTTTCATCTAATAGTTCTCAATTATCAACTTCACAGAAGTCGACTGCACCTGAGTTTTCACCTAAAAAAAATAGTTCAAGTTGTACTTATATTGTAAGGGATTTTTTAGTCCAACATTTTAATCTCTAAAAGCAATTTTAAAGACAATCCCGCTACGTTATCAACAGTATTTCTACCAACTTCTGTCAATTCTGATTTATAACGGTATTTAATAAAAATGTCTTTATAGATGTGTCTAATAAAAATATTTTTTTTTATGACCGTGTCTAATGAAAGTGTCTTTATAGATGTATTTTCTAGATGTATTTTTTTATACATGTGTTTAAAATATAATAATTAATTATTGTTGGTAATAAGTTAGCAGATAGTATATTAGTACCCTATACTTTTCTTTTTAAAGATTATTTCTATTACAAATACAATTTTTTAATTAATTTTATTGTCAATAAATAATAATATTTGTCCATGTATAAAAATCAGTCACGTAACTGTTAATAAGTATATATAGACAAATTAATTTCTGTGTAATAACTAATAAGCAATACTGCATCAATTTGTAGTTATTTTTAACGCTGATATTTATATTTATTAATATGCTTTTTTAGATTTTTTTTTAGGAATTAAATTTAAAATTTTATTTTTCTTTTTTAAAGTTAGTTATTCTTTTATGAAATTAAAGTATTCAACTAAAAAAATTCTTAGAGACAAATTTAAAGTATTACTTGTGACACAACTGAAAATTTTGAAAGTAAAAAATTAAATGAAAAATTAATTATTTTATTTATTCAATAATTGCCATAATTAAATAATTAAAAATATTTAATAATAGGAAATAATCAAATTTTGTTTTATTTAATATTTATTAATTATTATTAAAATTAATAAATATTAAATAAAACAAATTTAAAATTTTTTTATATTTTTTATATTATCTTTAAATAGTGTACATATTTAGGGTTAGATTTGAGCCAAAACCAAAACATAGGGTGATGAAATTAAATATGGGTCAGAAGCTGAGGTGGCTTAACAGTTTGGCATATCAACCTAGCTCCATTGATATCAATAATTTCTCTTTGTTACTGTTGGTGACATAAAAGGTGACCTGAAATTCAAAACTACTACTATTTGTTTAGTTGAACTCCTATGATGGTTGTTAATTTCTGGTCTCCGGAATTGTAATAATGTTGATAACCAAATTTCTTAGTTTTATAAAGAAGTATTATTGAAACTTGAGTGTTAAAACGGAAGATCCATATAAAATCAGTGGATTTAGAAATTTTATAAGAGGGGTTAAATTAAATATAAAATAAATTAAAATATGACATAACAAAAAATTAATAAAATATAATTTATAGTATATAAATCAAAATTAATAATTATATTATATAACAATTAACATTCAACTATTTACTTTAAGATTTTGGTATTTTTGAATTTATTCTTGATATTTCGTATAACTAAAATTATTAATTTATCATCTGAAATAAATTTTAAAACATTCTCTTTTTCAACATATACAATCATATAATCTGTTAAAAGTTCGTCTTTCATCTTGTTTTAAAGTATTATTTTTATAATTTTTATTGTTTAAAAAATTTATTCAATTATTACTGTTGTCATAGAAAGAGTCAAAATAAAATTTTTTTATAATTGTTACTTTTTAGATTAATCCAAACCTATATTTTTTAATAATTTTTTAATTATTTATATATTTATACGCTTTTATTATTTTCTAAACCTATTTATTAATTACTACTGATATATTATAATACACATGATAATTTATACATATTAAGTTACTAATATGTAAATTTTTTTAGTGTGTAATATACAAAAATATATTTAATTTATAATAATAAATTAATAATAAACTAATTGTAATAATTTTAAAAAAAATTGGAAAGACCATGGCCACCTTAGATCTCTTGTAAATCTCTCACTCTATAAAATAATATTTGGATTTGGATATTCAAAAAATATTTTTTAATTTCTTAAGATATGGACTTTCTCATATAAGTATGATATTGATTCCTCAAGCTAATTAACTATATTAAGAAATAATTAACAATGATAAAGATGGTTTAATGAAGAAATAAGTGCCATTTTTAAAAACAAGTAGTGATGTGTCCAAGTATAATAATTAAAATGTACTATAAGATAATATGTCAAACATTTTAAAATAATTTATTAACATTATAGAATTGAATGATAGCTTTTTGAAAAAAATGACTGAAGTTGTGGAAATTGTTGGTGGAGTTTCTAGATGTTCATAATTTGATTACTTGTTTGCAATTTTGAGACTATAGTCATATGTGTGGACCGTTGCATGACCTTAACGTAATAAATAGTAAGAAAATTTTGAGAGAGAGTTTTGGATAACACCTTAATGGCTAAGAATTAAGATAGTATTGACAATTGGTCAATGTTAATCCCTTTAAGGTTCAGTCTCTGTCATTTTCCATGTGAACTGTTATTGTCTTGTTGTGATTATTGTTTGGGAATGCAAGACTTTTTGAGCTACGTTTGTTTGTGTAACATAATGCATTGGGTCCCTATATATTCAAAATAAAGTTTAATTAGGATTTTTTATTTTAATATGGAAGAGCGGAGAGAGTTTTACGTTAATGTTACAAAAAATAGAGTTTTACAGTGTTATGGGGGCGCTGTTCTGTGCAAGCACAATACGCAGAACACGTATTGTACTGACAATACGCAGAGTGTGTATTTACAATACGCAGTCTATGTATTGTCTTTATAAATTAAAAAAAAATTAATCTGACAATTCGCACTCTGCGAATTCTATAGCCCCAGAATTTTGTAAAACATCATAACTTCCAATATTAAAGGATTACACCCATTTTTTATCCAATATAAAAAAAAATTAACCGTTTAATTATTCTTGATATTTTTATAATTTTATCAAATTTTTAATTATGTTTCTATATTTTTTTTTAATTAAGTCCTTACTCTTTAGACGTTATATAAAATTACAATGATAGACTTGCATCAAGTAGTTAAATGTTACAGAAAATTGTTACCAACATTAGTAGAAAAAAGGAGATGAAGATTACAACAATATATATGCTGTTATTTTACTGTTTTTTGGTTAAAAGGGACTAAATTGAAAAAAAAATTAACATCTAAAAATTCAATTGAAAAAAAAAATATAGAGATTTAATTGAAAATTTGGTAAAACTATAGAGACCTTTAGAATAATTAAACCTATTAAAAATAAGGTTTAGTTATTCTCTTTGTCCTTATAACTTCATCAATTTTTTAATTATTTTTATATATTTTTTTTAATTACGTTCTTATACTATATCAGATTTTATAAGTAAGTCTTTTTTTTGGTGACTTATAAGTAAGTCTTTATTATAATAAAAATATTGATATTAACAGAATATTTTGTTATTATACTATATCAGATTTTATAAGTAAGTCTTTTTTTTGGTGACTTATAAGTAAGTCTTTATTATAATAAAAATATTGATATTAACAGAATATTTTGTTAAACTATATAGAATATTCAAACAAGGGTTAGGTATATTCGTTTTGTTTAACGAAATATTCCATTAATTCCATCATTTTTGTTACGACAAAGACTTAATTACAAAATCTGATATGATATAAAAACTCAATCGAAAAGAAAAAAAAAAGTATAAGAACCTAATTGAAAATTCAACAAAACTATAAGCATAGTGTAGTAAATAAACCTAAAAATAATTTGTACCCTAATTGGAGTAATGATAACTGTACTTGCAATTATATACACCAGTTCAATTTACATCCTCATTACCGAAAAAAATTATGAAAAAATAACAAAAACAGGATTTTGTAATGAAAGTACTTTCATGTAGTATGAAATTTTGCTTTGCTTTTTGTGCAGATTAATGTCTGTTTATTTGTATATAGTATTGTGAAAATTACTTTCATACCATCAAGTATCTTTCTTATATCATAAACTCAACTTTCATGATTCACCAATAACTAAACTTATTTCACCTTTTCTTTCTATGCAGAACCATTTTCTGGTGACTTGGATGAACATCCTTAAATGGTGTGAATTGCAACTAGCAATTTCTTTTCAAATTTATAAACACATAAATTACTTGGATAATCATAATTAGATACTATAGTTTATCACAATGGACATAAACATAGTATAAAGAACTTTCAAACAACACACATAATAAAAAGAAGTTTGCTTTTATAAACAGATGGTAAAAGAAGTGGATACTATTTTGTTAAAATTCATCAACTTCTTTCATTTATGATGTCACTGTTGCTAAGCTCACTAGGGTGCCCTGACATACACAACAAACATGGCTGCCAAGGCTTTGATGTTTGATAGTTTTAAGACTCATTATTGACTGTAGCACGAGCCTGCGCCGTCTGGAGCCTGTCTAGCATAAAAGTGTCTGACAGGAGCGGCGGCAACCCCACGTCTATTCAACAGGCATCTGAAGTTTAGCAGCCGCGGCAAGGTGGTTGAGGTAATATTTGCTTTAGGAGTTGACTCTCTTGGACTCCACAAGCGTTCTGTGCCAATCAAGTAGCACTTAATATGATTGCGAACACAATATCAAAATTAAACTCTATATATATCATGGTAGAAACTCATGTGCAGTTGTTTTCATGTGATGTTACTAGTTAAATATCGTTAGATGATTTCACATGTTTGACTAAATTATTATCTAACATGAACACAACTGCACGTGAGTGTTTACCATATATAATTGAAGAGATACTTCGACAAAAGAAAAATGAATGATGCAAGAATGGCGAATGACAGAACGTCGAACAACTTGGCATCAGTAAAATGTGCATACCTGCAGCTGCAGCCGCTCGAGGCCATATTGTTTGCTGAATATCGGATGTATCAGCCGTCTCACCCCACATGCATACTTCTCCACCGATTACAAGCTTTTGCTGGGAGGCGTCGTATATTCCTTCTAGCGGCTCGGCCTTATAGACCTCGTCCCAAGGCACATCTAGATGGTCAAGATACCAGACTCCTTGGTTACTGAAAATGCACCTGAAACCTTTCGCAACAGCCTTCGGACAAACGCCGGGACCCAACCTACAGTTTTGAGAAACACATTTGAGTTTTGTAACATAATAAGAGTACTTACTTACACTGATGGAAACTCACCAGTTATGCACTATAGTTTGTGGATTGAGCTTAGATGGAAATGCATTGAAGGTTTCTTCCCTGAAGAGTTATCACAATAAGAGTCAAATCTATGAACACATGTAAGATTTAAGAGCGTGACATCGTAAATACATAAAAGCATTATGTATATATAGAGATTATACCAGTTCACTGGGGTCCAGTTTTTCGAAAGGGCTATTTCTTGCGCTTTCAGTACGAAATATTGATAGCCATCTTTTGTAGTCAAGTTGTTAGTCTGGAGCCTGCATTTCAGTTAATGGTCAAAACACTGAATAGGCATCAAGCATAAACATTGTGCAAAAAAATGAAGTGTCTAAAATGGGACAAGAGAAGCTGATAAACTAGATTGTCTGTTTGAAAATCGAAGCTCTGCACGGTGGAAAAAAGAAAAGAAAAGAAGAGAAAATATGACATGATCACTTTACCAGTCCTTTACATATGAGAAGTTCTACTTGAGATTCCAATAATTTATGTGCTCAAATGCTAACTGCTTTACATGAACAACAATTAAAGCATCATAAAATATAAAGAGGTTAGTACCATTGTTTTACATGAGGAGTTTTGCTCCAGCAATCTGTCGAAACAAAACATAGTTCTTACATCAGTTCGCAGCAGTTCACATTACTTCTTAATTACAGTAATCATTCAAAGTCTAAACTCTAAAGAACAGACTTTTTGATCAAGTGAAAACAGTCAAACTGACCTGTATTAACTTCGTCACCACCCAAGTGAAATAGCTCAAATGGGAAAATCTTTCTCAACTCTGAAAAATTATTATATACAAAATTAAGAAGTAACCAAAAAACTGAACAAATTATAACTAATTGAACTGTTTCAACTATACGGTAACAGCTAGTTTAAGAATGTCATCAAGCACTACTATGGAGGTACTACACATCAGAACAAACTAGTTTTCAATAGTATTGCCAAGGCCAACTATGAATCCACAAGAAGTCATCAATGATTTATATCAGAGAATACAATTATTAATGTAGCACACAAATCCAGAAAGAACAGAACAACTGTGAGGCTCCGGGTTTTAACAGAAGCTAACCTGTCAGAATACCGGAAAAGACATCAAAAGTGAAATTCTTTGAAACATCTAGTGGCTCCCTACAGGTAGGTGATGGCCAAAGATCCGGATATCCGACACCCCTAGACATTTAAAGAAAATAAAAAAGGAAAGACAGAAAGAATGAATGAAAATAAAACAAAGAAAACAAGTTAATTTTTATCGGATGCGCATTAAACTTGATGTTCATGAAGCCAGTAAAATGCTTAACATGTGGCTTTTGTCTTCTTGATTTCAAGGTAACAATCTGACCAAGCAAATATGGAAGGGGAAAAAAAACTTAGCAACTCCTCACTATGATAAACAAAATTGTGAATTCAATGTCAAACCATAGCACTTCTTCGAGGATACATTGAGCTAAATACCGACAATCAACATCTAATTTTCCGACGAAGGACTTACTGTAATTATATATTACATTTTTCAAACTAATCATCAACTTCTCTATGGTAAACTATGTCTTTCAAATCTTGAAGTAATTACAATGAGTTATAAAAGTATATGAAATTCATTGCTCTTACTGAGTAACAATAATAAAGCCAATTACTATCATACTATCAAGCTGCACTTAAGGTATCAGAAAATGTTTTTTTACCATGATTCTGCATGACCAGGGACATCCACTTCTGCCATCACATTTATGCCTGTGATAAATCATGCAAATATTCATCAAATAGATGATCATTATAGCTTAACAGGCACAACAGGGGGGAAAAATCATAGTCGACAAGCATAATTTGCGTGATAAATATATTAAATCAAACCTCACCTCTCATTTTGGCAAAACTTTTAGCAGCACATGGTGCAACATGGAATAAAAATAAGAGGAAAAAAAGTATTAGTCTTTGATAGATTAAGAAATTTGACTCAAAGATATGCCCTGAAAAGTAACAAGTTGGTAAAAGGAAAATATCCATGGATCAATTATCATTATTTTGGAACATAGAACATGTTACATTTATAGCCCTTCCCCATCTTCAGTTCTAAAACAATTTTTTTATTAAAAAAAAAAAAAGAATTTCATTAGATGAGGAGAAGGATAATACAAAATGTGGGGATAAGGGATTTCCTATACAAAAGCAAAACAAAACAAAAGGTTTATCACTTTATCTTGAAGCATAGCTTTCCAATCTTTCAATATGTCAGAGAGGGAAAGTCCCTGAACAGATCATGAGCTTTACACCAAATTGATGCTAGGCGTCTAACCCTATCCCATAAATCTTGCTTGTAAGAACATGTATCATTGAAGGTGTGTGCCTTATGCTCCAACCAAAAGAGTCCTAATAGTGGCAAAAACTGCCCAGTGCCACAAAACTTTTGCCTCTTTTCTACCCACCAAACCCAACAAACTATTGCCTCTTTTTTAAATTCAACTATGAGAGGATTCAAAATTGCTTGTGATGATAAAAGTTTGAGATATGTTTACAGTAGTTTAGTTGTGGTAGCAGCATTATTTACAATGGGACAGTGTGAAGCAAAAATGATTGTAGAGAACTTGGATAAGGTAATTCTTACTTGACAATTTCATATGCATCCTCTACTGTGTAGCGTTCCCATTTTGTGTATGAACCGTTCCACAAATTTGGATATGAAGGTACCTCAAGAGGAAATGACTCTTCATCTATGATGTGCCAATGCAGAACATTCTATGGGGTTGAATAAACATCAGCATTACATGAAACAAAAAGAGCAGGATAGGCTTGTTAGGTTGATACTTCTTCAGTTTCTAATTGTCACAAACAAAACGAAACTCGTGACACTGATCTTACAAATTTAGCATAGGACATAGAGTCAATGATCTGCTTAATTACAGTAATTGGTAAATAGTGTCTTGATGTATCTGCAAATTAAAGAAATTGAATAATCATCATGATATAAAATTGATAATTGCAGAGTTTTTCTCAGTGAAAACATTGCAGCTCACCCAACATAAGCCCGCGGTACGCAAATCTAGGCTGATCATGGATGACCCAAGGTGCTTTGTGTATTTGTACTGTCTTAGTTGTATAATCAAAAGAACACAATTGGCTGAATGTCTGGTGCATCATGCAAAGACAATAGATTATTTTCTTTAAGCAACTTACAATCTAAATGCAAACACATACTTCGGCAGTATTGAGATTGATATTCGATAATGTAAAGGTATAAGAAGGTAATGCACTTGTGCAAGGATAAAAACAGATTTCAGATTTACAATTCCTATGGAGAAAATGCATACCTACAATATCAAAGGTGGATCATGCATATAGATACATAATTTGAAGTTAAACAGTATATGTCACAATTAATCAGGAAATATTTGGTATCTATAACTCTTTTAATCAGATATGAAATAATAATGCTATCAAGGAAGTTTAGGACTTGAAAACAAGAACTTAAGTGTTCTATGTTTATCAATCTCTTTCTTCTCCTAGATTCTAGGCATGCTCCTCTATTTCAAGTCCCCTAGAATAAGATGAAAAGGCAAAGGGGAAAAAGTCTCAGCTGATTGAGTTGCATGCACTTGCAAATTCTATACATACCTCTATTCCGCGCAATGCACCATAAACAGTATTCGCCTACAACAAATTGAGTGTCAAAATAAGATTACTAGCAATCATCTAGAATGGCAGTATTGCTTTACATTATCATTACAAAGATGTCTTTGAAGATGATAGTTAAAATATTGACATGCATTATGTTGAAGCTGAACAGTTTAGTCAAATATATTAAATTATCTAACGATTCTCAACTATTATCTTAGTGAGTTATAAACACTTGGTTCATTTTTTTTTTTCAGTTTTAGAAAAAAGAAGCAATGTGTAAGCTACTATCAATTACCCTAAAACAAAAGCATACAGATAAATAATTAAATTGTTGTAATCACAATTCACAAAGCACCTCAATTGTGACTTCCCCAGCAATGGAATCCTCCTTGACTTTTGAAACCTGCAAGGTATAGCTTTCATCCACTCCAAGTTGAAGCTACAAAGAGAAAGAGAAAGTTGCCATCTTTTTCAAAACCCATAAAAGAAAACAATCAAAAGAGACCAAAAGTCTGAAACTTTAAGTAACAAACAACCTCATCATTGTCTGAATGGACAGTGATCTTCAATTGGGAAACATCATATTCAGATATGATACTTTCCACCAACACCCTCTTAAAACGAAGCCTTTCACCAACATTACCACTACCACTGTGCTCAAATATGATCTTTTTGTACCTCTCAAAAGCTTCTCCAACAATGTAAGAGGCACCAGCACCACCAGTTCCAGCTACAGAAAGTTTGAGTGAAGGGTCAACTGAAAGAACTTCATCACCTGAAGTGAATTCAGCTGGTAAAGGCCAAAGGTATGTGAGGGATTCATCAAAATGGGGTTGTTTGGTTCTGATTCCTCTCGAACCATCAAGTAAAAGTGATTGAGGAAGAACAACAAAGAGAGCACACAGAACGAAAAAGTAGCAGAACATGCGAAGCATGATGATGATGATGATTGAAAGTCCAAAGCTTGAAGAAGAGTTGAATTTATAAATATATAGAGAATTTTTCCCTCTTATATATTTGGATGATGTGAGTAACAAGGTTAATAGATTTGGAAGAAGGTGAAGACTGAAGACCGAAGAGTGAAGACTGAAGAGTGCTAGTGCTACAACGTTTACCAGCTTGGGGATCTAACTCTGGTGGAAATGTCTCTGAGTTTCCACCGGTGCAGAAAAGGTTTTAATGGCTGTAAATAAGCCACGTGGCGTGTTTAAAGGTGAAACAAAAACTAATTAGAATAAAATATATTTTTTGTCGTTAAAGTTTGACAAAAGTTTTAAAAATACCCCTAAATTTTATTTTGTTTCAGTTTTGTCCCAAAATTTTTCAATTTGCATCAAATATATCCATGACGACTAATTTTTCAAAAAATTTAAGACCAATTCAACAACAATTTCATAAGAACAACCCTCAACACAAGCAAATCAAGCATAATATTCATGCATTATTGTTAGATTGATCTTAAATTTTTTTAAAATTTAATCGTCGAAGGTATATCCTATACAAATCTAAAATTTTTTGGATAAAATTAAAATAAAATAAAATTTAAGGATATTTTTAAAATTTTTACCAAATTTTAAAGATAAAAAATATAATTTACCCAATTAATTATCTATTATAAAGGTTTTTTTATAAAAATAGAGTAATTATTCAATTTAATTTTTTAATTTTTTAATATTAAATATTTTAATATTTTAGGTTTTAGAAAATATAAATAGTCTTTAATTTTTATTTTTGTTAGACAATATAATTTTTTTTCAGTTTGATCCATTGAATTGAAATCATTATTTTAGAATTTTTAAATATTTTCAGAGATTATTTTGAGATTTTTTTAAAGTTTTTTAAAAATTCTTTTATACTTACTTTTCGAATCAAATTAAAAGAAAATGTGACGTCTAATAAATAAATATTAAGGATTGGTTTATGTATTTTAAAATTTGAAGACTAAAATATTTAATTTTAAAAATTTTAATGACTAGTTTGGTTACTCATAAAAATATTATATTATACATACTAAAAAACAGTTATTAAATTAGTTATATATATTGTTTTATATAATTTTAATATTACTTTTTATTTTAATATATATATTTTATATAAATAATTAGTTTAGCGACTAATTTATAAATATGATAACCTCGTGCAAGTGCATGCATAAAAGCTAGAATAAATAATTCTATTTGATGAAAGTAGGTAGGTAGATCAAGACAGAACAATTTCAATTATAGCTTAGGTCAAAATTTGTCTATTTATCTATTTAGTATGATATTTTAGTTTAATTTTGGCATAATTTTAGTGTCTATGATGTGATTAATTATCTATATAAAAAATTGTTTTAATTTAATAGTACATGTAGTAGTTTTGAATATACTGATAGAAACAATTTTAAAACTATTATCAATTTTAGCCATTATAGTTAATTCTCTAACTCAATCTTTGAATGTAATAGTCATTAAATAGAAAATTATATTCTTAATATATCAAAATTAATCTCCTCTATGGTGTAGTATGGACTATAGATATATACAATTTTTTAGTTGATACTTTTTGAAAATTTCTATATGACAATGTCTCATATAAAAAATTCCCATAAAATAAAATATTTTATTGTTGGGTTGGGCCTTCATTGTACAAAATTCCTATAAAGCCCACCATGACTGTATATGGATCCATATCAAAGTATCAAACCAAATAACAAATATATTTTTGGAAAAAAAGAACTTTTTAGAATTAATAATGTATGCTATGAAATATATAAATAATAGATCTAAAAATTGTTATTATTGTTTTTCTTAATAAAAAATAATTTGATCCATGAAGAGGGACTAAGGTCCTATCAATTTTTTATTTCTCCATCCCAGAATTTAAATGATGAAAGTTATTTTCAGTTTTCTTTTCAAAATAGATAAAATATAAAAACTCACAAATACGCAATTATTATAGATTTTAGATTTCCAGAAATATTATAAAAGTTATATGGATAAACACCAAGTCACCAACAAACTCATGACTCAGTATTATTGTTCATTATTATTTTTGTCTCTGTTTATTCTTTTGCGAACTTTCCTCGTCCATAAAGCAGGTTAGGGGGACCATTCTCTATTAATATGTGGCCGAATTCAAGGAAGTTGCATCATGCCCAACAAAATAAATGACTAAAATGAGTATTATATTGATATAGTTCGATTCTTTTTTAAAATAAAAATATTTATATTTTAATTTTAGGGTAAGGCACATAATTATATCAGTACAATAATAACAATTTTACATCAATGTTCTAAAATAAAAAATGTTACGTACATGTCTCCATACACATATTTATATAAATTGAATTAGGCTAATTTAAATTAGATTTTGTAGTAATAAATCAAAATAGGGTGTATCAGATTACTAGTGTTGGAGAAAACTATATAAATCGAAACAGCTTATATCGATTTATGCATTACTAAATCGAATGTAATCAATTCAATTTATGTGCATTGTGTGATAGTAATAAATTGACACAGCCAAGTTCGATTTAGTATATATGAATCAACCATACGAATAAATCGACATCAACTAATTTGATATAGTAGGATACACCTTTATAAAAAGGAACTGAAGTTTATTCCTCATTATAGTGGGGTTCGCAATGGTTAGTAATGAGAGTTTCTTAGTTTTAGTGCACTATAGAGGGTCGATTAAAAAAAAAACGTGATTTGGGATAAAATTTATTGATAAAGATCCACCGAGTGTTTTTTTAAAACCTTCAATGAGTTTCGGTGAATTTCAGAACACTATAATCGAAAAATTTGGACTGCATGGTATGAAACGGGATGATAAATTATTCTATAGAATTTCAATTTCGGTGTTGCACAACAGTGTGAAGTACGATTCGTTCGTCATAGACAGTGACAAGATTTACAAGTTCTGTTCTATTGTCGTCGCCAGTTTTCCAAGATGAAGACCCCTAAGCTATTAGCTAAGCTTGTAGATGTGGTCGGTAGTTCAGGAGGTTCGAACTGAAATTCTCAGTCGACGACAAATCCAGCCGCTTCCAGATTGAAACTTGTTGGTGCCTCGTTATCTGTGCCTGTGATTGCACATGCGGCCGTTTTAGTTGCATCTTCGTCCTTCGCAGCTGATATCAACTGCAATTGTGACGGAGTAGTAGGTGACAATCGATCCTTCAGTAATCTTGTTATTGCTATGACCGGTACTCCTGTTATGGTCCCAGTTTTCGAAGAGGGTGGAGCACTGGTTGGTATCGATGATGTACTGCGGGATGATGATGATAATGATGTGGAGTCCACCATGATTGTTGATGATCGTGATGACGACATCGCTATGAATATTCCAATTAGGGCTGGTAGAGCATCTAGTTCAGAAACTCATTAGTACTTTTCATACTTTTCAACTTTAAACTTGGATGCCATGACACAGATGTCTTTACCGGGAGTACTCTTTAAATTTGGGATCAGAGATCCACAGGATACTGGAGCGTCGGCTGAGTTCCAAGTCGAGCAGCAATTTCAGGATAAATAGGAGGTCGTGTTAAGCGTGACGACTTATAATATCCGTTGTGGAGTTGAGTACAAAATGTTGAATTTATATAGATATGTGTATCAAGACATGTATGTAACGTTTTTTGTATTGAAACATTGATGTAAAATTGTTATTGTACTGATTTAATCACGTGTTTTATCTTTTTTTTTTTTTGGATTGTCTATTTCAAGTGTAATTATTCTACTGTGATATATTTAATTATTTTACTATGATATATTTAATGTTCGATTAGCCGGGTACCAAACGGATCAGATGAGCGAAGTGGTTATGAGGGATGAAGGGAATCTGGTCCAAGGATGCTGGCGAATGTATGTATCTCCCGGATTCGTGTCTAAGGATGGATCGTTGGAGCCTCGCGACCTCACAAGCTGTTGTGGTGTAAAGGGGGAGCCACCTGCAAAAAAGACTCCGACGTCCAAGTCAGAATCCGTACAGATGGCAGGAGAGAGAGGGTATAGTGACGTACTTCGGGGAAGGGTAGGACCCTCCCCTATATACTTCGTACCTAGGGTGGGTCCCACAGAAACAGACCCGCCTTTCAAAAAATTTTTTTCCTCAGCTGTTAGGTGCTTTGCTGGAGGAGTAAAGGTGTCGAGTTGACCTTCGAATTCGGATCCGACGTGCCTGTTGGGTCGACCGCCCGGGTCGAGGCGTAATGCCAGCTGAGCTGAGTCGGAACATTTAATTATTTTGATAATCGATTATTTAGTTAAAAAAAATGCATCTGAATGTATAAATATAAAAAAATACATAATAATTAATTTATTTAATAAGTTTTAGTATACGTATTTTTTTATATTTTATTTAGATGTATATGCATTAAAATTGATTTTTTTCGACTGAAACTAATAACATATTTAATTTGTTTAGAAAAAGGTTATCGATTCTGATCAATTTTGATGACATTATCAATTTATTTATATTTTCCAATAAACGAAAATCAATTATAATAGTCTCTTTCCATGCAACTTGATAGGAGAAGATATTCAAATCCAAATCCAAGTAAAGCAATCATCTTATAATAGTCCAAAATTTTGAATAGATTGGTTATAGTAATTTAATGAGAGATTCATATTTCTTTTCATAAAATTCATCGATAATAAAATTTATATCAAATTTTGTAGTATTTTTTTAATGTAAATAAAAAAATAATTAATAAAAAATTTATCTTTTATTTTATTTTAAAATTTATTTTTTATAATATTTATAACTGAAAAAAATTAAATTATACTTAACAAAAAAAGCTGAGGCCAAAATCTTCATTTGTCTCTATATGTCCGTTCTTGTCTATAATTTATAATATAAATATACAATATATATTATATTTTTTAAATACTTTTCTTGTATAATTGTCAAAGAGAATTATTTATATGACTTTAGTTTATTGACAAACAGATATATAGTTTTCCCCAGAATCCCACTCACCATACAACACCTTCCCTTATTATGCATTGCAATAATAAATTAAACAATTATTATTTATTATATCATTCGATAATGGTATATTCTTTTATTATATTCTCTCCCACCCAGTTGGTTCTCCATCTCTGTTAACAATTTGATGTTGATTCTGAAATATAATGCTAAGAAAAATGGGCAAATTGTACATTTTGACTAAAGAAAATTCAAACATATTATTAGAGCTTTTATTTGCAATATTTAGAGTTGGTAAAAATCAATGAATATAGATTGGGTCCAATATTTGAAAACATTTTATCCATATAATCTATCCACTTTTTTAAGATACTATCTAGTTGTTTCAAAGCCATGCTGTAGAGAATAAAATACAAAAAAAATTATCAAATATTTTATTCATGTCAAATAAAATATTACATCATAAATGTTGTTAGGTTAAGAAATGAATAAATTCCTTGTCATATCCAATAAAAAGGGAGGTGCATCATACATGCATCATATCAAACTAAAAACAAAAGTTTTTTTTTTTTTTTAATTCAACATAATATTCTTTCACCAATATTTAAAAAAAAAATTCAATATTGTCGAGTAAAGAATTTAAGCCTAAAATTTTTTATTGGAAAAAAGTAGTTTTAGTATTAAAAAATTAATTATTTGATTATAAAAAGGCTGGTTATTTTTTATAGTTAATTGTTTTATCTTTACATATACATATATTTATTGTTATAAATTTTTAATATTTGTAAAACATTTTTATAAACAATTATACAAGAAGTTGTGTAAAAAAAAAATCAATTATGTTACATATATACTAGAAATAAACTACCATGTATACTGTATAGATTATAAATTTAGTATTTCATAAAAAAAATTTATATTATTATAAATATATTTGATTATTTATCTATTACATAATTAATTATTTTAATATAATAAATTTAATTTTTAATAATTAATTATTTAATTAAAAAATACAAATCAATATATATATAATACATAATAATTTTTTTGTTTTCATAATAATTAATTTTTAGTGTATATAAACATTTTTGAGAGGCAGTATATTTATCAACACTCATGCACTTTAAAAAAAGTATCAATACGGAAGTATACATAATTAGTTACCAATAATGATAGATACTCTAATATATAATTTTTTTTATATTAAAAGTATTGCATGCTCCATTATTTCATCTAAAAGAATCTATATTTTGTCAACTCTATTTACAGCAATCATAAAAGTCTTTACAAATTGGGAATTCTATTTTTTTTTTTAAAAAAACGTTGAGATTCAGTGAAGGTGATTTACATTTACTTTGATATTTTTTTTGGTAACTACATTTACTTTAATATATTATTTGATTTGTTATTTTTATCATAGAAACATAATCCAAATAAACCAAACCTATACGTATTTTTTGGCTCAGATAAAAAAGGCACTCAATTGGAGACTTCTTGGTAGAATGAATGAACACGCCATGTTTGAGTAGAAACTCTATTGGTAATTATTTTTATATAAAATTATTATTTATTATGATAAAAATTTAGATACAATTAAATTTATATAAAATTGATAATAAAAAATTATTATATAAAAATTTAATTATATTATTTAAATTATTTAATAATTATTAACTATCAATTTTACGTAAAATTGACTGCACTGTTAGGTTTTACTCATAGTATCATTTTCAAAACCCGGGACCAGATTCATCATTCATGTGGCCCTTGCTCCGCGCAAAATCTCATCCGTCCACGTGTACAATACCAAGCCACCACGCGCCAAAACCATCAATCGTCGTCACCGTCCAACAAAACCACCACCACGTATCGCGCGTGTTCCTTACTCTCTTAGTTTCAGCTACTACTCACTCCTTCAGCTCATTTCTTTTTCATGCCTTTCAATTCCCCTCTCACAGTCTCACGTTTCGAAACTATTTCAATTGTGTCTGCATCTTTATTACAAGCAAAGAAGAAAGAAGAAAGTATATCATAGCATCAACACCAACCACAACCACAACCACAACGTTCTCTAAAATGCATCAATGCAATCACAACCGTTGATTCTTCTTCTTTCAAAATCTTGATCTACTTTTTCAGTCAACAACGACGACGGCGAGAACGTTATAAACGACGGCGTTTTAGGGGTTTCTGGTGAACGGAGACAATGGTGGAGACGTTGGAGGTGCAAAGCGACGAGCAGAGATCGCTGCTGTCGCCGGACTCGAACAATGGCGACCGTTCATGGCGGTTGAACTTCGAAGGGTTTCAGATGTCGTCGCCGCACGCGGACAAGCAAGTGAAACCCTCGCGTGGAATCCATGACTGCTACGGTGTTCTAGGTACAGCACAAACGATAAAATCGAAATGTGGAAAAAAAAAAAAAGAAGGAACAAATGAAGAAATAAGATGAAGATAATTGAGTAATGATTCTAATTAGTACCTTAATTTGTAAGTGATTCAAATTAGTACCTCACATCGGTACTTGTCAGATGCTAATTTGATCGGAACTTTACTATTTTGAGGGTGAATTTGAGGATTTACTGACAAATATAAAAAATTTTGCTATAACCTTTTTGGAATTTCTTTCGGTATTGGTTTTGTAGTATATTTTCTTGGAATCTGCTTTTTGTTATGATATGGTGAGGTTAATTTATTTATTGTGAGTGGGAATCTGGAATTTGCTTTCTATGAATGGTTGTAGTTAATTGCGAGCTTGTGCTTCTAGAGTTTTTGCTGTTTCTGTGTGTACGAGAAGGATTTAAGCTCCCTGTTTTATATTCTTTTGTATTTTCTTTTGCTATAAGAGTATACTGATACTATTTAGGGTTAGTTTTTCTCTTTCCGATGGTGGATTTCGTTCAAGGTGAAATTTCAGAGTTTGTCGTTGCATTTATGTTTGTTTGGCCTGGTTTGATAGTATTTATTGGAATTTTGTGTTTTGGCCTAAGGGTCTGGGACTCTGGGTATAAAGTGAAGGTCCTTGTGAAGATTTGGGTGTTTTGGGGTTCTTTCCGTTTGCACAATAAGTTAGTAGCTTTTGGTGATTGAATTGTACACTTTCATGCTCCATGTTTTTAACTTGAAGAAGTTTCATGAAATGAAACTGGTGTATTAGGTTTTGCATTTGGATTTTGGATCTTTGCCTTGTGTCTTTAAATGGAGTTTTGTTGCTTCTGTGATTCCTGCAGATTTATGGAAGGCTTTGCTTTTCAAGTTAACAATCTGTCCGCTTGTTTTCATATGACTTGCTTACTGTGTTGTCTGGTTTATGGAGACTTTTTTCTTATTATTTTTGTGGTCCTTTAAATTAAGTTTATTTGTACTTGAGCTTTGAGTGTGCTACTGAATTTTCTTCATCCATGAATTCTTATGTGCGGATTTCTTTCTGAGAGGAGGTTAATTATATTTCTAACAAGTTTATTTTGAATGATGGTATCTGTATCTTACTCTTACCTACTGAAATTTGAAATGATATTTCTAAAAGTATTCATTCCTCAGGGCAAGAAGATAACATTGCTGAGTACTATCAGCAACAGGTTGAAGTGCTAGAGGGCTTTAATGAAATGGATGCCTTGGCAGAACGTGGTTTTATTCCTGGGATGTCAAAGGTCTATATTTCATTCTGCTTTCTATGTTTCCAGCTGAGTTTTCCAAACAAATTGATGTCCATATAATCGACTAGAGTAAAAAGTGGTTATATAAATAAGCCACTATTGAAATATATTTTAACGTTCCAAATACATCAGTGCCTTTGGCTGAATATCCAATTTTGTGTACAGGAGGAGCAGGAAAAGCTAGCAAGAAGCGAGACGTTTGCCATCAGACTATCAAATGTAGCAAACATGGTTCTCTTTATTGCTAAAGTCTATGCATCAATCAGAAGTGGTTCCTTGGCCATCATTGCATCCACTTTGGACTCGCTTCTTGATCTCCTGTCTGGATTCATACTCTGGTTTACTGCATTTTCCATGCAAACACCGAACCCGTATCAGTACCCTATAGGAAAAAAGCGAATGCAACCTTTGGTTAGTTCTCCTAATTTATATTCTTTTTGAGAATGTCTGAATATCAACTTATGTTCTTGCCTGTCATACAAAGAGTTGGTATTTTTCTGTTTCCCTATCTTCTTGGCTCTTGGGATTTACTTTATAATTAAATCAGATATTGAGAAAGATTACTATGTTATAGTTTGGTTCTGTTGTGTAATTGCGTAACGCGTACATATGTTCCATGGATAAAGCATAAAAGAAAATTTCATCGATAATTCTCTAACGGATAATTATGTTTTCATCTTGCCACTAAATATTGAATTCAAATCTGGTTGCAGGGGATTCTTGTTTTTGCCTCTGTTATGGCAACACTAGGATTGCAAATTATTTTGGAGTCAATGCGGACACTAATATCAGATGTAAGTTGATTATTGGTTATGAAGTTGACGTACAAACGGATAACAATATATCGTGTTTCTCTAATCTAATCCATTGCATAATAACAACTCCAGGAAAATGCATTCAGCTTGACCAGAGAACAAGAGCAGTGGATTGTTGGTATTATGCTTTCAGTGACGTTGGTCAAATTCCTCCTAATGATCTATTGCCGCTCCTTTACTAATGAGATTGTCAAAGCCTATGCCCAAGATCACTTTTTTGATGTGATCACGAATGTCATTGGTCTCATTGCTGCACTTTTGGCAAATTATGTAGATGATTGGATGGATCCTGTTGGTGCTATCATTGTAAGTGAATATTCCCCCTTTGTTTAATGGTTTGAACTGTGTTATTTTGTTAGCCATAGAAAAGGACACACAAGTCTTCTGCCAAACTCTCCATGAATTTATGTTAAGTTCTGATTCATACCTAGGAGTAAAAGCTAATGAACCAAAATATACAAAAATGATATTTTTTATTCCTCACATTCATTGACAACAGTGACCATCTCTGCATTAGCTTCTGCTGTCCTCCTGTATTTTTACAATTTATTCCTTTTTATGGAAATCAATATCCTGTGCAAATGGGACCTGGTTAGACGATTGCAACTGTCAAATTAGCCTCGTAATTTCTGTAGTCTCTCTTCCATGAATTATTGCATGTTATGATGGTTTGATGCATACAGCATACCTTTTATATCATACTCTAGACTTCTAAGATTTAAAGAACAAGCATTAGTCCTTTTGAGCAGTACCATATTGTGATGGAAGCGATGTCATATTATCACTATTTATGTTTACTTGCCAGCCTATATAATAGCTTGTAACATATAACTTTCAATTGCCTTACTTATGGTTATGGCTGACTCTTCTACTACAGCTGGCTTTGTACACTATCCGCACATGGTCGTTGACAGTGCTGGAAAACGTGAATTCCCTGGTTGGAAGATCAGCTGCACCAGAGTATCTTCAGAAACTAACATACCTCTGCTGGAACCACCACAAGGCCGTGCGGCACATTGACACTGTGCGTGCTTACACTTTTGGGTCTCACTACTTTGTTGAGGTTGATATTGTCCTGCCTTCTGATATGCCCTTGCAAGAGGCTCATGACATTGGGGAATCACTGCAAGAAAAGCTTGAGCTTTTGCCTGAGATTGAACGTGCCTTTGTTCATCTTGATTATGAGTACAGTCACAAACCTGAGCATGCCCAATCCCATTGATAGCAGCAATTAGGAAATGCAATGCCTTGCCATCAATTGTAAATGTGAACCATTTCACTTGGATTCCACTCTAAAGTTGCTAATCTTCCACATAACCCTGTCATGCATCATAAGTTCTTAAATCTCAACTTGGTAATATATGCCCCAAGTGTATGTCATGATAGGAAAATCATGCAGAGATCCTTGAACATCCCAGAGTACTATAGTAGCAGAAATAGATTCCTTGCTTCTACCTCTATTCAGGTACAGTATCACCCATGTATTGTATCTCAATATAGGGTGCTGGTTAAAATGTGCAAATCTAATGTTTTCCTTGGACCAGTTTCATGATTAAACTATAGGATGTGTTTTTTTCTAGTTCATGTTTTTGCCTTCCAATTTTCCGTGATTTCTATGTCTGGTAATTTTGTTGAAAAACAATACATGTGAGGGCTTTAACATCAAAGATCAATCTGGTAAGTTGCCAAATTAAAGATGAATTTCACGTGTAATATCAAGTGATTCGAATATTTAGATAACATACCAGCAAAGGTTATGCATAACTATCATCTTAGATTTGAACATTTCTGTAACTCTTTCACACACACACACACACTAGCTATTTATTTTTTGTGTTGGAGTGCAACTGGTGTTTTCTAATAATGTGGATGGTTAACATTTTTTTTTTGTATGGACACCACAAATCTGAGGTCAGATTTGTGGTTTTTATTTTTTTTAAAAAAAATTACAAATCTGATCTTTAAATTTGTGCTTTAACAATAAAAATTTTTTGAAACATGCAAATTGAACCCTCTGATTTGAGGATTTTGAATTTTTTTTTGTTTTTTTATTCAAAATTTACCCTCAGATTTCTATTCCTACACAAAACCAATATTCAGTTTTCTATTCTACCTAAAATCTGACCCTCAGTTTTCTATCCCTACCCAAATCTGAGTCTCCGATTTGTAGTTTCTAATTTAAAAAAAAATAATTATCTCTATATCCATAAAAAATATACCAACTCTCCATAACTATGTATTATAAACCTCTCCAATTCATTACCAAAAAAATTAGCCCCACACACACACATATATATATAGGGAAGGTCTTTAAATAAATGTCAAAAGAGCTGGTTTTATTTCGTGACGTGCAAATGAGTCTGTGGATCAACCGATGAAGTCAAGGAAGATAAAATATAATATTAATATGCCATGTGCGACACGTTCGACGTATGAAATTCATAATAGATCCAACAAACAAGATATTTATTTAATTTAATGTCCTTTTACACTAAGCATCATTTTCTGTTTTTTGTTTTCTGAGAATGTTAGGGGATAACATTTATTTAAGAGAAAACTGATGATTATCTAATTTTTTAATAATAATAATAATAATATCGTTGTTAAAGAGAAACGTTTTTCTTTTACGTATAGTATAATACGAAATTAAACTAAGACAAACAATGGGACACACTTAATATACTATATTTAAAACTAAAAGTTTATCTCAACTTTGCACGAACCATCTAATTTTGTGATTATACGACAATTTAGGTGTGTTATCCCTAACCATATGCAACCTGACATAAACAATCGAACCACCAAAAAAAAAAAAAAAAACATAGTGCATGAGTCCATGTCTTCGGAACTAAGAATTCATAATATATATAATTACCTGGTCTTATTCGATTCCTTTGTGTTTGATTTCAAAACATGAAAATGATACTACCACTTAAGTCAGAGAGAGTATTTAAAACTTAAAGAGGTTAATAATGTAAATAGAAAACTGCTTAGATAAGGTAACATCTACTGAGAAGTTAGATCTTAAGTTGCGTGTTCAATAAAGACTTGTTAACCTATTTGTTAATTGTAATTAGTATGCGACTATTTCATAACATCTATTGCGTAACACCTCAATATAAAATTCTAAAACATGCGTGATTCTGATTCATAAACCTTGACAAGCAATGAAAGAAAGAAAGAGCAATCACCATCTTTAGAATAATTTATTTAAAACTTATTTTATTCAAGTGATATAATATTCCATCGTTTAATTTCAAGTGACATGATAAATAATAATCTAATAGTCTAATATAATAATGATTAATAACGATTAAACCATGATCTTTGAAAATGTTTGATTTCAAATACGTTTACCACTCCTAAGATACTATAATCCTATCTACATATGCATGTATGTTTCGTAATTAGACGGGTAGTCAACTCACTCGTCTATTTAAATAAGTGTAAATGGTTCAAATCTCGTATTGTGTATGCATGAAAATGAAAATATTGATTAAGGGTGTTCAAATTCAAACCGATCTAAATTAAACCGTTCATTCAATCCAATCTAAACCGAAAATCGATCAAAACCGTATTAATTTGGATTTGATTGGATTTTATTTTTTTTAAACCGCTGGATCGGATTGGATTTCAGATCTACTTTTCATAACCGATCCAATCCAATCCAAACCGCACAATGTGCAATAATATTATTATTTTATTATTATAGTTACAATTATACTTATAACATGTTTAATTTGTTAACATTTTATATTATTCATGTATTATTATTATTTAATAAATATTTTATGTTTAAAATATTATTTATTTATTTATTTATTTTAACTAACCTATAATTTTATTTCTATTATTATGTTATCATTAGCTTTTTGAAATATTATTGAGACTTATTATGTCATTGTTGATTATTTAAAATTTGATGTTGAGACTTGTTATGTGTATTTAATTTTTTTAATTTACAAAATCGCAAATCCAATCTAATCCAAACCGCTTAAAATTGGATCGGATCGGATTTTTTCAAGAAAACCATCCAATCCAAACCGCACCGCAAGTAAAATTAATATTCAGATTGAATGAATTTTTAACTTAAAACCGATCCAAACCGCACCGCGAACACCCCTAATATTGATACATAGATTTTAATGTTCCATAAGCAATTATAGTAAAGTTGTTCATATCATTGACTGTGACAACATCCTTCATACAATAATAAGCACATTATATAGCAACATACATTAAATACAAGTGATGGTCCAATTGCCTATTTTCATGACCTGATTATTACCTGACAAGTTAGGTGCATCATTGTGTAAGTTTGTAACCAAATTTTATTCCATTTTATTTTATAATTTTTTTTTTGTGAAAATACTATTTAAATTTTAATGAACCCCAATTAGTTTGATTTAAGTTAGTGACTAACTCTCTCAACAAACATGTAATGACCAATGGTATATCATTCTAACATATTTTTAAGTTACTCAAAGTACAAAATACAAAATGAAGTTTTTAAGATATATTTGATCCAATCATAGTACAGTGTGAATACAAAAATTCAGTTATAAATTAATCTTTGTGTATAAAAATTATATTTGGCTTTTCAAAAAAAAAGTCATTATATTGTTATAAACAAGTTTGATTATTTGTTTATTATTAATTTGATTATTCTAATAATTATTATTTAATTAAAAAAATATAAATTAATATATATAAATATATAGAAATATATAGAAATATATAATGACTAATTTAATTACTTAATTAACATATTGTATTAAGTATTTTTGCTAAGAAAATGAATATCAAGAGTTTAGATACAGTCTTATTACTGCTTTATTAGTAGATTTTAAATTAATTATTAATTAAAATATATTAAGTGATGAAAAGCAAGTTTCTTTAGATAATTAAATATTCCCATAAGTAGTCAATGACAATAAATTTTCACCATAAAAAAGGTGAACTACTTAACAAATTAGAACCTTACAGCTATATTGATTAAGAGTAGTATATTCCTAAAATTTAAAAGATTAAGAGTAGTATACAATTTTATAAGAAAGCTGATTAAGCCAAATCCATCATTTAAAAAATAGTGAATACCCATCTGACCCTGACAATTATCTCAAAAGGACAACGGGACTTTTAAAAAAAAAAAACATCTAATTCGGTCTCTGATCTTTTTTTTGGAATTGATTAACTCCTGTACAAAAAAAAATAATATTAACTTTTTCTTAGTACAGAGACTTCATTATCCTTTCGAAGTAATTATTAAAAAATGAGTTGAGTTTTTTTTTTTTATTAAAGATCTCGTTGTCTTTCGAGATAATTATGAAAAACTATTTTAAATTTTTTTCTTTAAAAAAGAATCTTGCTTGTAGTTGCAGCGTATCCCATAATATTTTTAGATCTTCATGAAAAGACGTCTAGGTTCACGTCAATCATTCAAAGTTGAGCTACTTATTATAAATAATATAAAATTTACAGCTAATAATATTATGACAAATGTCTTCATTGTTCATTATTTATTTGCTTTTGTGAAAATATGATTGGCTTTCTATAGAATTAATTCAACCCACCAATACGGGCACATACATTATTGGCCACCATTTCGAATTTCCCAATAGATCATATGGCATATCAAACGATGAATAACTAATAATGAAATCCTATAAGAAATTATTAATTTCATCATAGAGTAAATGATATTTTGTCCTTTTATGAGGGGAAGATTCATTTTTTTTCCACCTCACTATTCGATTCATAAAGTGGAGCTTAAGCCATATTTGACTAATAAACCATCAAATAATAAACAAGTGAAGATTTGGTTTCCCAATTCCCACGTTTCTTCTTTCTTTCCCTCCAATTATTCATAGGAAGAATACTAAATCATACCGATCAATATTTTCAAAAATATTTATAATTTAAACTCATATATATATTAGTCCTAAATAATATATAACTCACAATTAATCACTAAAATTTCAATCATTTTGAAGATTTGAATATATATATAAAATTTAATTTTGATAAAATAATTTTACACGTGTATTTAATTATTTAATACTGTATTAACAAAAATAACTTCCTTTCACTTTGATATCGTGAATAATAATCATAAAAAAATAAATGTGATTATATGACTATTAAAACATTTTACATTATTAATACATTAAAATTAAACTATATATATAATACATATCAACTGAATTTTTTTTAATGTGACACACTAGCACTTAAATTCAATAATACATGATTATTCATATATTTTTTAGTTTAATAGACTAAAAATTAATACTTATTTAATCAAACAAATCAATTGACTAATTTGACCAAACTAAATTGCATATTTAGAACACTAAATATGAGATCTATACAAATATCTAAGAAATAGTAATATAATTTACAAAACTGAGTAAAATCCACATTTGTTTAACTGTTAAAATTTCTACAGGAGAAATTGACTAAAAGCTTTTCACATGACATCAGTTAGATTATTTCTCAATCAACTTTCCTTATTCGTCATTATTATCATTATTATTATTATTATTATTACCAAAGATATGAAGACTTGAACCCACAACCTCTTAAATGAGTACGGAGAGTTTATGTCATTTGAGCTATTACTCGTTGGCTATTATTATTATTATTATTATTATTATTATTATTATTATATAAAAGATTTTTGTGTCCCATCTTACCCTTGAGTTCTTCTGATTTGTGTCTCATTCAGTTTTTCTTTTCCCTTTTAATTCTCCATCACTACCTATGCCTATGCGCCACAACCACTAGTTAGTTATACTTTCAAACTTTCAACTTCGAAACTCATTCCCACGCGCCACACGCGCCACGCACGCGCATGCTCTGAAATACCATCACCGAAATGCGCCGGCGCTGCGCATGGAGATAACCTACGCATCCCCCAGCTTCGCCGACCTCTCTTCCGCCTCCATGACGTCGCCGGCGACCAACACTACCTCCGCCGCCGCCGGAACAGCCACATCCCGTCCGGTCAGGATCATCCCCCTTCAGCACCCGAACATTACGAGGACGTCTTCTTCTTCGTCTTCCTCGTCGCCGTCGCCGTTTCCGTTCTCTCGGTGGGCGATGAAGCTCCGGCGAATGACGTGGATCGAGTGGATCGAGTTCTTCCTACCTTGCATGCGATGGATTCGCACTTACAAATGGCGCGAGTACTTCCAGACCGATCTCATGGCCGGCATCACCGTCGGCGTCATGCTCGTTCCTCAGGTAACTCATGCTTTTTTCGTTGCCGAGAAAAAACGGAGGAAAATTTGAATGAGTTCTTATTTGAATTGCTAAGTTAAGTTCGTGTTTGGTAAATGATTAATTGTTAATAGATAATAGTTTCTTTCTTAATCTGTGATTTCATTATAAGCTGTTTTTAACTAAGCTGCTTATTGCTCGTTCGTTCGTTCATGCAGTCGATGTCTTATGCAAAATTAGCAGGACTGCAACCGATATATGGACTTTGTAAGATTGCTCATCTCTGCTATGATGTTGAACGGTTAATGAAGTTTTTCGATTATGCATGTAACGTAGTTAAGCATAGCTTCATGAATTTCTAAATTTTACTCATCTCTCTCTCTCTCTCTGTTTTTGAGTGATTGTATGTGGGAAAAGGTGATAGAGGCCAATGGCAATGTTTTCTTTACTGGAAGAACTAAAATAGTAGATGAGAAAGAAAAAAAGATGAGCAAATTGATACAAAATTATGAACGAGTTTTTCCAACTTAGACAAAACCAATAGAACTCTCAAGTTGTTGACATTGTTTGATTTAGATTCAAAAATAGTTTTCTTTTCTTTTTTTTCTTTTATCAAATCATCTATGCACAAAATAAATATATACCGTGTCTTCCAAGCATCTCCCAGAGTTTGATTCTTACGAATCAAGTGTTGTTCATACCATGCTAATCTTAAAACATGCTATACTTTTGCTTTCATTACTTTTGTAGCTTGCATTATTTGTGTGTCATATATTTTTGTTGCTTATATCCTGAAGTTCTATGTAATATTTTGTTATTGATGTTATCTTTGCAAGGAAGACTCTGGATTTGTTCCCCTATTAGTGTATGGGCTATTTGGTTCTTCTCGCCAGCTTGCAGTTGGTCCAGTCGCATTGGTTTCTCTCTTATGCTCCAATGTGCTAAGTAGCATAGCTGACCCATCCAGTGAATTATACACAGAACTGGCAATACTATTGGCTCTTATGGTTGGGATAATGGAGTGCATAATGGGAATCTTGAGGTATTTTTGTCATTCTCATTTTCTGAATATAGGTTTAGTATTTTACCAAGGCTATGGATACATGCATGGGCATTTCCTTAAACGTTGTTTCTCCCTTTATGTACTGGTATCTGAATATCTGATAATTTAACCAAATATATAGTTGTACTTTATTTTCACCATGCGTGTTAAATTGATCAAATAATTATTTTGATACAATGCCTTTGAATCGATATAGGGTTGTGTTAGGCTTGTGATATTGTCCTAATGTATGGACACGATGTAATGATGTCTTTGGATTCATTTGGAATATGGCTTTATTACAATTAAGGTTAAGGACGATAAACGTGCTTGTATAAATTGACATGATGATTCTAACGGATTAATTGAAATATGAGTACCGTAACCAAGAGGAGGGATGGGACTCTTATGGCACCTGTTATACTTCAAACAAACAATTGAGCATCAACCAAGTTTTTTCTTATGAAAAGGATTTTAAGATACTTGTCTTTTGGTTGTTTCAGGCTGGGGTGGTTGATTCGTTTCATTAGCCATTCAGTGATATCTGGGTTTACAACTTCTTCAGCTATCATCATTGGTTTATCTCAAGCAAAATACTTCTTGGGATACGATGTAGTCAATAGTAGCAAAATCATACCACTGGTTGAGAGTATAATAGCTGGAGCACATAAGGTATGCATTACCGTCCTTGCGTTGCTTGGTTAACTTGAACTAGAATCAGTGCATGTATGACTTTCTAGTGAATTTTCAAGTAAATAAGTTGTTGTTCATATAACTATCATGGAAAATTGTTCCTTCTGCATTTCTTTATTAACAGAGGAGGTTTTCCCATTTGTAGTTTAAATGGCAGCCTTTTGTGATGGGGTCAATTATGCTTGCAATACTACTTACCATGAAACACCTGGTATGTATATGTCCGGTATTTGCTAAAACGTTTACCTTTTCGTGTCAGCTTCCTATTCATTGTGTTGACATTATACATTCAGGGAAAATCAAGGAAGCAGCTAAGATTTTTAAGAGCCGCAGGTCCCCTCACTGCAGTAGTTCTGGGAACTATCTTCGCGAAAATATTTCATCCATCATCAATTTCTCTGGTGAGTACCTAAAAAGATGTGACAAACTATTGGCCTTGCAATGCACTGGTCATATTAATACTCAAACATTTGACTCTCATGGTTCTACAATGCTCAAGAAACTTATTGCATACTTCCATGTCCTCTGATTATTACCCTAAATTACTGTCATAAATGAGAAAAATGTGCTTTGTTATTTGTACAGATAATTGATTTTTGTATTATACGTGACTGTAGTATTCAGAGTTTTGGACTTTGGGTTATTCTCTTTGAAATAATAATTGAGAGCTATTGATACATGAAGCTGATCAAATCCAATGTAACAAACTGATTAATATTGTACTGACTTTTGACTAGGTGGGAGATATACCTCAGGGCCTTCCGACATTTTCTGTTCCTAAAGCTTTCGGGTATGCAGAATCTTTAATTCCAACTGCTGCTCTTATAACTGGTGTGGCGATATTGGTAAGGTCTCCTTTTTTCTTTCATTGGGTTTTTCTATTTGAGCTTAATTAAAATAGTAGCTTGGCAGTTTGTTCTAGAATCACATAAATTTCCAAACAGGAATCTGTGGGTATTGCCAAGGCATTAGCAGCTAAAAATGGGTACGAGTTGGACTCAAATCAAGAGGTATATCTCTTTCCAAAGCATTTACAATGCCTGTTTGTTGCAGTTGTATAGAAGTATCTCCAGTCTAGTTATCCGTCCTGAGATACGGGATGGATATTGCTAGTAAAACTCATAGCAATTATTGGATTGGATACTTTTGGTTTTTTCTTTTATTTCATGTTTATGCAATAATCCAGATTGTATTTAATTTGTTTCTGGTTTCCTGGATAGTTGGTTGGGCTTGGTGTTTCGAATGTTCTTGGCTCATTCTTTTCAGCATACCCTACTACAGGTGAGACTTCTGTGTGACTCTGAAAATATTTAGCTTTCTGCCATACCAAAGCATCAATTGATTTCGGAATTATGACCTAACTAGCTCAAAAAATATATTGAAATAATTTTCATTTATTCTGAATGAGTAATACAGGTTCATTTTCAAGGTCAGCTGTTAACAATGAAAGCGGTGCCAAATCTGGAGTATCTGGGATTGTTTCTGGAATTATAGTGACCTGTGCACTTTTGTTCTTTACTCCATTGTTTGAGTACATACCTCAGGTTTGTTTTCATGTCTTTTATAGACCATATGCTGTGGTTGAAAAGGTTTTTCTTGCAGTTGTCTGTTTCAGACTAAATAAGTTCAAATGGAGATTCTACTACAGCGACATGCTGGAATTCAATCATAAAACTTAGAACAATGTTCACTAGTAAATAGCATTAAAATTTGAGAAATTATTTAACTTTATCTTTCCTTTCTATTGAATTTAAACTTCTTTCTCAATATGCATTTTCAGTACTGAGTTAGTGCTTACTATGAATTTTATTGTCCCAAAAATCCAGTGTGGTCTTGCTGCTATTGTTGTCTCTGCTGTGATAGGTCTGGTAAGAATTCCCCCTTTCTACTAATGAATTTATTTCATGTTCAATTTCTGTGGATAGTTAGAAGTGATATATTTACTTAGTTCTGGAGGAAAAAAACGAAGGAAGAAGTAATGTTAGTACTTTTATGTAGTGGAAAATCGGAAAACGTAATTAGAGTTTACTTCTATCTTTGTTCTCACTGCTATGAGATATTGTTTGATCATTTTATTTTAGCTTGGATACGATGAAAAATCAGCTCATTAGTAATTTTTATACGTTAAATGTCTTCTTTTCTATCTCATCTAATTTTCAAAATTTGTTGATTCGAGAGATTATCTTTTGTAGCAGCTAAATCATTTATTGTCATGCTCATCTAAACTCAATTGTGAATGTTTTGTAGGCTATCGCTTTTTCCACATCTCAGTATTTACTTTATGATTCTTTCAGGTAGATTATGATGAGGCCATCTTTTTATGGCGTGTAGATAAAAAGGATTTTCTTCTTTGGACCATTACTAGCATTACAACGTTGTTCTTTGGTATTGAAGTTGGTGTACTTGTTGGGGTGAGTACAAGGTGAACTAAAAATGCATATTCATTATGGAGTAGTCTTTATATGGTCAGGCATATTCTTTATGGAATAGACTTTTTATTGGATAGAACCCTTCTTGTTTCACTCGGAGATGATGGATAAGCCATTTCTTAGGGTGTTGATCTCATTCCAATGGAACTATGTAAGATGATTTCTTTGTATTTGTATTTGATCGGATACGTGTTCGCTCACATAATAAATTGACACCCTAAAGCCTGAACATTGTCATCTTGATTTCTTAGGATGTTTATTTTTAGTAGTCTTGCAAAATTAGTTGCATTCTCTATATTCTAAGCTAATCATTTTTTCTGACTAGTGATAAGGTTTTGAAATTGTAGGTTGGTGTCTCACTTGCCTTTGTCATTCATGAGTCAGCAAATCCACATATTGGTAAGTTGATTGGTCTAGTAATAGTCTTTAGACTCTTTAGATTATTCTTGTGTTATCTTGTGAAAAACACTTTAGTATTGTTGACATTATTATTTTGCTGTGAGCTGCAGCTGTTTTGGGTCGTTTGCCAGGGACAACTGTTTATAGAAATGTTAAACAGTATCCTGAAGCATATACATACAACGGAATTGTAATAGTTCGTATTGATGCTCCTATTTATTTTGCAAACACAAGTTATATAAAGGACAGGTAAGAAACCATTTGTAGTTAGAGTTTCTTTCTAATCGAGTGCTTTAATTCAATTAGTGTTTTCCATCAGGTTGCGGGAATATGAAATCGATTTTGTTAATTCTACAAGCCGCTGCCCCGAGGTTGAAAGAATTTACTTTGTGATTCTAGAGATGGCACGTAAGTCTTGCCTTTTTTCACAAATTAGCATACTGCATACGCCGTAACCTCAATTCCACATTTCTGGGCATGATTATGAACAAATTAAATTCTGGACATGCTCTGATTTGTCTCCTTGACACTATAATTTTCCCTTTTTCAGTTTTGTATTCTGTCTTTGATGTTCTGATTAATGATCATTGAAAGTACTTTCCTAGTTAAGAAACACCAAAAAAATTTTCATATGGACTTGTGATGATTGCAGCTGTGACCTATATAGACTCTAGTGCTGTTCAGGCTCTGAAAGACTTGTATCAGGAATACAAATTACGGGGCATCCAGGTACAACGAAATTTCATTTACACTTCAATTCGAATGTTCAAAATTCTTCCCAAGTATCATTACCACCAACAAAATTGGGTTGTTACTTGCAGATTGCAATATCAAATCCAAGCCCAGAGGTTCTTCTTACCTTGTCTAGGTCTGGGGTGGTGGATCTGATCGGCAAAGAGTGGTACTTTGTGAGGGTACATGATGCTGTTCAAGTTTGCTTGCAGCGTGTTCAAAACCTTAAAGGAGTATCCAACGGTTCATCAAGAGCACCCACTTTTTCAGAAGACAAACCAAGCTTGTTTGAGCGATTACTAAAACAGAGAGGAGAAAACTTGTCAATTACCGACTTGGAGTCTGGTAATGGCAGACCTCCACCCTCCAATAATGACAAAGCTTCCCATCTGGAACCGTTGTTACCAAAACAACAGTGAAGTTTTCTTTCTAGGTTTAGTGTAAAAAAAATGTATTTGCCATTATTTTGAATTGTATGATTGTTGTAAAATGTACTGAATAAACTTTCAAGCAATAATTTTTTGTGAAACTATCACTTTTTGTTATGCGTTTTGGATTGTTTATATTCAAACATTGTCTCGAGTTGCAAAGGAAATGCATTTCAAACAAAACTAACTTCTCAGTTCATTAAATTGTTTCCATCACAACTCACAAGGTCTTGATTATCAACCCTAATCACTATTACAATTACCAGAGTGACTGGCGACACATAACAGATACGCATAGGACCAATACAACAACCTATGTCCCTAATTCATTCTTATAACCAAGCTTCTGTCACTCTGTCATAACAGGTTTGTTCTCACTGGCTTTCGGTCTTTGCTCTTTTGGCTTCTGCTCCTCTGTTTTCCTGAAATACAAGAAGAGTTCCTTATTATTAGTCTAAACACAACATCAAAAGTCATTAAGAAAAATGAGCAAAACAAAAGTTCATATATACAGTGGATTAAATTTTTCAGCATTTAACCAGAGTAACAAGAACCTATACCAATGACCAACAACACTTGATGAAATAAGGCTTGTTTTTCGTGATATATATTATCACTCTAATAAAATATTTCCAACATCACTAAATAAAGTGCTTTTTAACAGAATATATCACTTTAAGAATATTCAAAGCAACTGCTGCATAATTCAAACACCATAAGCACCAAGCTGAGGTTAAGTGCCACAAAGCTTGAGCTGGAAATGTGTGTATTCTTTAATCCTACTTCTCTTTTTTTTTTTCATGCACATATAAAGAAGAATTTTCAATACACAGAAATGAAAAATCAACAAAGTACGAGTTAATCTGCTGATAAAATTACACAATAATAGCATTGCATAATTCACAAGAATAAAAACAGCATATGTTTTATTCAAAACTTTCCATTTAGCATAAACAACACTCTCCAAACAAGCACACAAAAATTTCTCAATATAAACGCACTAAAGGATTGAAATTTCACAATAAAAAAAAAAGGTATGCTCAAAATCATAGTACATATTCTGTTCTACAGAACATATCATGAACCCTAAGTCCCTAATTACACAATTTAGCAAAAAACGTCGAACGAATCATTGAGAGAGAGAGAGAGAATAAAAACCTCTTATCGGAGGAGCCTCCCTTCTGGCTAAGGAAGGAACGGAAGAGAGGAGAGTTAACGTCGTAAATCATTGTCGCCTTTGTCTTCTTCTGATTGCGGATGAGGAAACCCTAGTTCTCTTTCTTCCTTTGAGATCGCGCAGTTTCTGCAATCTTCGGTCTTCCTTCAAAAAGCAATTTATACTTTAGAGAAGACGAGAACGATAAAATCACCTCCAATTGGGCCGTATTTGGGCCTAGTCCAGTCCTTGTTAAGCCCATAATAGGACCCGACAAGAGCCACAACAAACAATTATTACTAAACTAGACAACTAGTAGTACTTGTTTGTAAGTTGTAAGTTATAAGCAAGCATATATGAGCTAAACAAATTAAGCTGCAACGTAGAATCTCTGGGATTTAAACACCCACAAACAGCATAAAATGAATAAAAGTCCTTCAATCTCTGAAAAACACATGATTTATGCAAAGATGGAGTGAGTTTGAACATACAATTATCTATGTTATAGTGTGGTATCACTTTGTTTATTTTGTCCTACATCGACGGATAAAGCTTTTGAAGCAAAGGAAGAGGTGTATAAATTGAAGAGAAGGAGCAACGGTAAAAGGTGCCTTAAACTAATGAGTAAGGAAAACAAAGCAAGTGGTGGGAGCCGCTTGCAGCGCTGAACCAAAAAGGCGCAAGAATTTATGGAGGGGTTATAGGCTGGCCAGGTGTGGACGCTGCTTACTTTGCAGGACCCACTTGTGCGGGCCTCCCAAGCCCAAGCCCCCTAATTCAGTTTCAAAACTTCACTTTTTTAAATTCTATCATCAATTTATTTTTGGCTCAACCAAAAATGTCTTAAAACTATTGTTCTAGTCACTGTGACCAATCCAATAACAGTGTTTCATAGGTGTCACTGATTCAAATTTCAATAAACTCAAAGCAATACTTCACTGTTTTGAGTTGTTCCCTCAATAAGCTTTTATTTGAAACACCAATTTTATTTGATTTTGGATTTCTGGTCTTTTGACTCTTATGCTACTCATCAAACTAATAACATCATTTATGTTTGTGTGGTATACTCAATTATTCACTTCCCTAGCCAAAAAGTTTGCCATCGTTGCTTCTAAATTTGCAACTATTGACAAAACTCTTTTCTGAGGAAAAGCAGGGAAAGGTGGCGAGTGATGGAGAAAACCAGTGAAAAATCTTGCAAAACCAGTGTTGAATTCTAATTAACTTATGTATAACTCACCTTTTAAGTCTAACTACTTGTTAGTTAACTAAGCACAATAATCTTACCATCTGAACCTGTTAGAAGCTCCCACTTCAAACAGCTAACTGATCATATCTGTACCTGACTTTAGGTACTAACTATACTATCTCTGTCTATAAGTAGCAAACGACTTATGTATTTAATTCAAATTTTATAAAAATATTTAGATAATTATTTAAAAAATGAATACAAAAAAATGAAACAAAATTTAATTTCTAGATCTCTTTTTCATTTTTCTTAAAACTTTTTCTACTATTGCACAAAAAAAAAAAATCACAAAAGATATCCATTTGCCATGAGATTATAAAATTATTAAATTTTAAAGATGAAAATATTCTACTTTTTTTAATCACATTTATAAAATATTGTATCAAAACTCATTTCTAAGTCTCTTTTTTAGAATATAAATTTAATATTTAATTTTTTATTACATTTTAAATTTTTTTAGATATTTTTCATTTTGATCTTTCAAAAATATTTGTTAGTGTCAAAATCTTTGGAGGCAGTCTTGTAATTTACTTGAGACCTATTGAAAATGTATAGGACTCATACTCATCTAAGAGAGATGTTAGTTGTCTAATTATAACTTATAACATTGTTGTATTTTTAATCTACTTACTTAACTGAGATTTAAAATAATGATAGTCTAGGAGTAGCTGATATAGCATTTTTGTATTTCAAATTGTGCATTTATTGATATATTTAATTTTGTATATAAATTATAGCTAACACATAGGTATGGGAATATTTATGATTTATTTATTATTCTTCATTTTAATATATAATATTTCAAGATATTTGCTGTTGTATTATTTATATAATATTAAGAGAATCTAAAATGAACGGGCTATATTAAACTCTATTTTACCTGAAAATGAAAAATCATATTTTTCGATTATCAACAAGACACTCAAAGTTGCTCAGAATTTTAATTGTGACAATAAATTTATGTATGATTTTTCATACTACCCTATTCAAACTGTTGTTTTTCTTGAAAAGCTATAAATATTGTTAGAAATGATAAAAAATTTAAACTAATTAAAGCTTATTATAAACTATATATTTACATTAGTTAACTCCAAATAAAATTTTTTCATAAATATAGTAAATTTAATGTTGATACACTATCAGTGTAAGGTAGTTTTATACGTGCATCCAATTATATAATGTCACTTCAGTAAACATAACTACTTTTTACATTGACCACATAAATGGTTATCGAAAAAACAGATATAATTACACGATTTTGTAAAATGATAAGTAAATACCCAACCCTTGATAATTACCTCGAAAGGACTATTAAGCTCTTAAGAAAAAAAACCCAACCCAGCTTCTGAACTTTACTTTTATGGCTTTTATGGGACTGATTAGCTCTTGTGTTAAAAAAAAAAACAAAAAAACCACACTGCCACAAAAGTTAATCAGTCCCATAAAAATAAATCTCAAGAGTCGGGTTGGATATCTTTTTTTTGTTAAGGCCTCGTTTTCTTTTCGAAGTAATTATCAGAGACTGTTTAAGATTTTTTTCTAAAACGTTTTACACTGTCATTATTGTATCAAAATCAAACTCGAATATAATTTCAGAGCTAATGAACCAAATGTGATGATATTGACCTATGCCTGAACACAATGGGAAATAAAAGCATGGGCAAAAATTGGATGGTGGCAAATAAAACCATAGGTTTTGTAGAATGATGAAAACTTAGTTGTTTCTACATGGATCCATCACCCATGCATTAAGCTCATGATGATGTGTTAACCAGAAATCCCTAATGTTGTTTCAATGTTTGTCTTTTTAGGGAAAATATGTGTGGGGATGTCCCACAAATCACGTGGAGGGGTGGGTCCATGCACAAGACATACAAAGAATTGGTCATTTACAATCTCCTCTAATCCCCTCTCAACCAATTATCATTTATCTTTCACGTGGGACACTTTGTCCCACCTTTCATTTTTCCCTTTATATAATGTTCTACCTCTTCTTTCATTTTCTTTCATAATTATTAAGCATAAGATCTCAACAATACAATAAACTACTTGCATTGCATATCATCATCATCTCTTTGATCATTCACTATTTCCTTCACTACTATTTAGCAACTATTATTGGATCATATCATGGGAGATTCTTCTTCTTCTTCTTCTGCATCATACATTCATATGGTTAGTTTAATCATATTTACATGTATATTAATTTTGGTATAGTGTTGATCATCATATATTTATATATCATGGCTATGTTGTTGGTTTTAGTTAGTTTAAGAATTCTCTTTGTTGTAAATTTTAATATGTTATAGTTTTTTTTTTTACAATTTTTTTCTTATATATTAATTATAAAAGAAAATTTCATATCTATGTTACCATTTTAATTAGTTTTTTTTTTTTTTGGTGTGAAAATGAAATTAGGTGCAGCACTTGATTGAGAAGTGTTTGATCTTTCACATGACAAAGGAGGAATGCATGGAAGCTCTCTCTAAGCATGCAAACATTAAGCCTGTCATAACTTCCACAGGTATATAAATATACAGAAATGTTTGGTAACTAAAATAAATTAGCCAAAAATATCTAAAATTTTTTGACTATTTTTTTGTTTCTCTAGTATTATCGATAAATATATATGTTCTTTATCACTAGCTTTGATACCTATTTTTTGTTCTTATATTATATGTGTTGTTAGTTATTAAACATAACAAATTAATTAAACCACATGTATATAGAAGTAAAGAGCATATATACACAATAAATGTAAGATACAAATCCATGGCTTAGCTTGCAAAGTTGATGAAGAGATAATTAATAGTTGAATGATCATTAACATAAATTAAATTAAAGGTTGAATTTCACACCTAGTTATTTTATATATCTATGACTACTCATGATGACAATTTGTATAACTAGTTTGATTCGGCTTATAAACTATGTTGAATCTGAAATTAAATTAAACTTTTGATAATATATATATTAATCAAAAGCTTTTTGTTCATGTCCATCTTAAAAAATTATCAAGCCGAACACAAGACTACTCATATTTTTAGGATGCATAATTCATCTTTAATTTGACTTTCATTTAAGAATTTAATCTTTTAAGCTCAGATTAACATGTGCTTAATTTATTCTTATGCTTCAAGTCTAAAAAGGATTGCACTGTAACTAATTAAGAAGCATGTTAACTAATTAAAAACATATATAACTAGTGAGTTAGTTTAAAGCCTTTATTTGTTATTAATCATCATCATCAACTTTCTTGTGTGTTAAATTTAGCCCATCATGTTGTTAATTAAAGGTGCATAATAATATAAATAGTCTCATATATATAATTAGTAGAATTCAATTCCATCCCCTACTCATATACATGTTCCACATACTCAAAATTATACATATAGCATGCATCATGCATGTATGCATAAGTTGAATAGATATATAATAGTCTCATAATAAATTTTTATATATTGAACAATAAAAATTAATTAATTAATTAAACACACATATTTTCAATAATGTTAGAAAAATAAAAGAATACCGTCTAAATTTATCTTATTTAATATTTATTAATTTTAATAATAATTAAAAAAATTAAATAAAATAAATTTTAATTTTTTTTTGTTATAAAATATTTTGGTATATTTATATATGCAGTATGGAATGAGTTGGAGAAAGAGAACAAGGAATTTTTTGAGGCATATAGTGAGTCTAAGAGCAAAAACGACCGAATGTCTGAGGAAGAGACAAACCAAATGATACAGAAGATGATCTCCGATTCCTCTTCTTCTTCTAAAGGTTCTACCAACAACTAATATAATATAATATATAATTATTAATAATCACATTATTCCCATTTTTATTTATTGAAAACGATTTCTCAGACCTTTGTGTTCAGTTCCTCATCATCAAATTCCCTTGGCTTGTAATGTAACCAACCAAAACACATAGCTTCTTTCTCTATCTTTAGTAGTGTATGTTTGTGTTATTCCTCTTTTGTTATTACATTACTATTATTGCATGTGTATTGTGGTCCCTTCTTTCTATATATATATATATATATATGTAATATTAATTAAATTATGCTTATGCATGCTGGATGCATGCATGGATCGTTTTTATGTATGTATTATTATATTGTTGCAATGTTATACTAATCTATGATATATGATATGATAATTACTAATAAAGTGTTAATTTGGTGGTGGTAGTTGGGCTTTATTCATTCTAATCTTTTAATTTTGTATTGATAATAAGTCGATTATCTCTATACATCTTATTAACTCTCAGGCTTATATACAGAACAATCTTCATCTCTTTAAATTGGGTATTAAATTGAGTTTATCGAATGATTATTAATAGTTAATTTAGATACTAGTTAAGTTAAAAAAAATTAAAATGAAAAAAAGAAATCATATGATAGAAAGAGATAACAAACGAAGAACAAGCTAAAATCTTATTAAGGAAGAGAAAATGAACATCCCCATACTATTTAGAATAACCATCTGAGTACTAGGGATAATAAATATCTTTTCAAAAGCTTAAACCGATTTTGGAGTTCACCAAAGATCAAACTCTTGACTTTTCGGATCTAGAGCTCTAATACCATGTTATGATACTACTCATCCCAAAAGTTTCAGTTGATGGAAAAATATAACACTAATAGTTATATCTCTAATACTCCATAAACTTCTATTGTACATATTGTACAAATATTCTATTGGCTCCTCATACTTTTCCTTTGTACATACATATATTAATAATCTAAACGAAGAAGCTGATCGGCAATGGACTCACCGCTAACAAGAAGCGCGATGCAGCTGGTACTGACAAGCGGAGAAAAACGGCGGCAAGGATTTGCGCGCAAAAGTGTGTTTCGCGCCTTTGTCCCTTTGTGTTCACGCGAGGAAGAGAACAAACTACGAATTTGATTCTGGAAACGGTCGAAGGCAATGAGACAAGGGTGGATCGGCACCACGTGATTTCACGGTGACACAGCGGAGCACGGTAGAGCAGGAAAGAGTTCTGCGTACTCTACACTCTTCTTTGACGGGTTCCTTAATTTATTGATTTTGGGTACTCTGAATTGAATTTGGGTAAAATCACTAAATGGATTGGGGTTAACGGCAGAACTTAGTGGAATCGACACTAATTCACTACAATTCGGCGTCAAATTGATGATTTGGGAAGAGATCGCAGTTATCCTCTAAAAATTGTTGCTGTTGAAAAAACGGCAAACAATTTGCCGCCGCTATTCTCTGCTCGCTTCTGTTGTAGTGATTTATTGAGTGATTGTTTTATTTCTCTATTTAAATAAGTGTTAAATTTTAAATTTTGTTTTATCTATACAACGATTTAATAATCATCAGTAAATCTTTAGACAAAGTCTAATTTTATAGTAAATCAATTCTTAATTTATTAAGTTGGAATAGTATCGTAAAAAACAAAAGAAGAAACAAATAAATAAATAATGAAATAAATGTGATATATACGGAAGGAGCACGGAAGTTTGTTACATTACATGGCCCTCATAGGACCATAAATGGTCTCACCATATCTAATGTAAAAGCTACATCATCCATAAGCTAGCAAATAAAAGCATGCCACGTCAGCATCAGTAAGATTTCTACCTTTAATTTGATCTATGATGTTGATGGATACATATAAACGTTGTATGTTGAGGTGGGCAATGTGGTAATTTGTCTTTGTTCTACCCTAATACACACATATTGACACAGAGAAAGCTAAGTCATCATCATGCATAAAACATTAAAACTCAAATGTAATGTCAACATTACATTATAGACGACGATCCAAGATATTTCCACCATATAATAACTATTTTCTTATTTAATTTGAAATGTGTAAGCATGATCATGACTTAGCTTCAATCATACCTTTGGTTCTTTCTAGAACGTTTTTCAAAATATATAAACGAGTAACAAAGTATCGTTTTTATCCCCAACGTTTAGGGTAAGTACTATTTGTGTCCCTAACGTTTAAATCGTCTTATTTGTATCCTTAATATTTATAAAAGTGATTTAATGTTATCCTACTATTAATTATACTAACCAATCAGATTATATTTTTCAATTATTCTCACTTAAATGTATTCATTCTCAATTAGGTCTTATTTGGATGTGTTCGATTTTAATTTTATACCCACTATTTATGTTTAGATTCAATTATGTCCTTAGAAAAGTGAATTATGTAAATATTGTAGGAATTAGTTTCAACATTTGATGAGCTATTTTTGGAGTAGATCATCGATTCTATCCTAAACATTTGTATTCTAACTTCAAGAAGAGATTTTTAAAACTCAAATTAAATCGCTCATGATGTGTAATTAATGACAGGATAACATTAAATCACTTTTACAAGCGTTAGGGATACAAATATGACGATTTAACGTTAAGGACAAAAACGATACTTTACTCAATATAAACTATCCTTAATTATCAACAAGTATCCCATACAAATCTTAAATAAAATTTATTGGTTTAATTATTGAATTAACTTTTTCTTTTAGTCAATAAAAAATTCAAACACAATGTTGAAGGAAGATACAAAAAGAGACAAGACAGCAAATATGAAAAAGTTGATTGAATATTGATCAATATCGAAAAAATCGGTGAGTTGTGATATTCTAATGGAGTATCTAGCGTAAAAAAAATGGTTATAATTATAAGAAATTCTTTGTAATTAAGATTGAAAATCACAATATTTGTATAGAATAATTTTTCACGTACAAGCGTTTTTTTTATATAAGTCTTTACAAGTCATTTATATTAACGCGCTTCGAACCGTTACTGTACGTTTTTACTGCATCTTCTTCTTCTTTTTGCTGCACGTTCTTCTTTCTCTTCCTCTTATTCTTTTTCTTTTTTTTTGTTTCTTGCCTTCTCTTTCTCCTTCCTCATTTACGTGCTTTTCTCTCTATTTTCTTTTTTCGTTATTCTCGATTTCCATTGTTTTTTGACATCAAGCTCTAAAATCATTTTTTAAGAAGAAGAAACAGCAGAAGATGAGGAAGAAAAAAAGAAAGAATTCTGAATTATGCATGAGGTGTACTTCAACGAATTTTGGATGTATTTCTGTAATCGTTTGGGTGTATTTCTGAAGTTTCATTATCTTCAATTTTGGCAAGAAACTCGTTTTCATGGAGGAAGAAGAAGAAGAGTCGTTCATAATACATGGCGAGTAGCGTGCTTTAGAAACAGGAAGTGGTTGAATAACGTGCGTTTATTTACTCTTGAATATAAAAGTGTAATACGTGTGTTTTATTGGACTTGTGCCAACTTATAAGACTTGTAATACAAAAAAACTTGTATGTGTAGCAAGCTTCATTTGTATAACACGCTTAATAATTAAATTTGTCATGAAGCTACACCGGCATATAATACAGTTAGAAGTAAGCCAAGTTAAAAAGTTAAATAAGTTTAAATTTGAATTACAAAAATTGGATTCGACTCATAGTTTAATCCGCTTATTAACAATTAAATATATTTATAAAATTTATGTTCGACTCATTAAAATTTATGAATTGACACAATTAATATAAACATAATTTATAATTTTATTTAATTTATATTTAAAAAATACTAATTATATATGTTATTTATCTATTAATTATAGTTCATCTTTTTTATTGTTATAAAAAGATGACTATAAAATTTTATTTCAAAATATTAATATACAAATATATTGCTTTCTTTTAAGAAAAATAATTTAATTACACTTGTCACGTTTTAATTTGTTATCCACTCAACTTACAATATATTATAATTTAAATATGACAAAAATAATATGCCCTCATATATTTAACAAACACGAATATTATAATTATGTGTATGTGTGTAAAATTGTATATTATTATTATAAACTAAAAATATAAAATATATAATATAATATTAGTATAAATAATTATAATAAATAATATATAGTTATAACTTTATATATATAATTAAATTAATTTATTAGCTAATAAATTAAGCTTATTTAAGTTTAAATTTAGGATAAAGTTTAGTTCACAAGTTTATAAATTTCACTTATCACATTAAAAAGTTGAATTTAAACATGTTCATGAATTGACTTGACTCATTTTTAGTACTATCAGAATAGTTGTAATGTTGATGGTGTGGCGGTAACCCATAAACACATTATACTATATTTTGTGACAATCCAAATCGTCACAAAATTACAGCGATTAAAATTTTTTTTACCTCGCTATGCATTTACAATACATTTATGTACATATTTGTGTTTAATTAATCTTGATTATTGAAAACTAACGAACTATAACTCAAATAATATAATTTTTCGGTCTTTATATAAAAGTTTTGGATTCGAGTTTCATTCCTGATACGTTATCTCATACTTCGGCCACCCGCAAAGCTCGGAACGTAACCAGATAAGCTCGGCACCACTTATCCGAAAAATAAAAAACGTGCTTAAACAAAGCAGATCACTAAAATAGAATATGATAACTAATCCATAAACTCGGACTAATCCAGAAAAAACGGGTAAAACAACGTCTATAAAGTCGAGCTAATATTCTCAGCTAAAGATCAAGTTTAATTCTCAGTCTTCATATTTACTTAATTACTCTCACTCGAAATTATCACTAACTTGAGCGTCGGGGTATCTTTTGCAAATATTCCTACTGCGGTGTTTGACCTTAACCGACGTACAGCTCTTCTCCTCTACCTGCAACCTGCTCGAAATTGCTAAGCTCGGTGACTCTAGTACTCGGATGAATCAATTCCTAACTTTAGAAAAAAAATATCTTAGAGCATTGAAAAAATTTGAGGTCGGTACAAGCAGAAACAAGCAATAATTTTGTTGATGTAGCTTTGATGGCTATATAGTAGTGTTAATGATTTACAACTTGAACACTCACTTGACATTCCAATTCAATACAAAATTTGATAGTGGGTTGTTATCTCATCACTTTGATGCATCCAATGAAGATGATATTTAATATCCAATAGACCTTGGTGTGGCTAATTCCTATTGGTTGGTTTCATACCATCATATCATATATTATTTTCTTGCAGTAAAAACGACATCATTAGAGATCCAAAAACGACGAGGATACACCTCTGAATCCTTATTGAGGCGTGAACAATTGTCGTTTGTCTTGTTATTATTGCATCATACTCATAGTGGCAGCATCTATTGTAGTAGTACAACGTTAATATTTACATAGATTTGTGTAATAATAACATATTTGTTGTTTCCCTACTTCTTTCAACAAAACTATTATTCATCACTTTTTTGTGTTCAATTATATATGATGTAAATTTTGGTACATGTCAGAGCAGTGTTAATTTTTTTTTTACTTTTCATGATATTTTCTAACTCGTTTAAAGACTAATACGTAGCAGATCTGAACTCTATTTAAGAGTTTGTTGTTAACCAATAAATGCTTACATACACACAACGAGATTCAGATCCTCGACACTTGCTTAAAAATGCAAGTATATTATATAAAATAATCATGATATATATACATATGCATGATTTTCTACCAAGAAGATTCATTTTCCTTATGACTGTATATTCTGTTTCAGTTTTTTTATGACTATATTATTTTAGCAAACTTTTAATATTGCAATTCTATGGAGAATGGAGATATGATCACAACCAAAAATATGAAGCTAAGGTTTGAATTAATGGAATGAGATGCATAAGAAGATCATAAATTCATAACAAATTCAACAAATCCACAACTACTTCCTTTCTCTTTCTCTTTTTTTTTTAAAAAAAAAAGTACAAATGAAATACAATAGTACTCCATATGAATGAATAATGAACCTATACCTACAACCTAATTCAAATTCTTCAACTTCTCAACAAAATAAAGAACTCAAAATCAATCTCTCAAAATCGACTCCAAAATCAATCTCTCAAAATCGACTCGAAATCAACCTATACATGAATTTTTTTTTTCTCTATATATGTGTCGTCGACTCGAAATCAACCTATACATGAATTTTTTTTTTCTCTATATATGTGTCGGCCACAATTTATCTGCCTCTTCCTAACAGTTTAAGCTCAACAATATGAATGCTATAGCTGGACGCAAAAAAACCGAAAAAAAAAACATCTTTCAAAAATTTTCCAAGCTAAATATCTTCAATACTTTCACCTAACTCTATCCAACTAATTTCACCTCCAAGCATATCATTATCTGCTGAATCCTTAATTGCTTTCTTCTCCTGAGCAACAAGCATCCACCATATCTCCTCCTCGATCATGTTGTCGCTTAGTTCCGCACTCAACCTTCTCGACACTGGCTTTTCCCATGTTGGGACATATGCTGCACATGGCTGCATAATCTTCGATAGTCCTGCATTGATTCGGTCGAAAAGAAGCCGTCTTTCAGATCGTTTCCAAAATTTCTGCTCACCGAATTTCTTTTCAAGGTTTTCGAAAACTGAAGTGCTAATAGGGCATTCTGCAGAGTGCCATGTAGAGAAGTCAGTAAACAAGCTCCTGTTTAAAACACCCGCCTCGGTTAACACCTCAACAAGATAGGAGAAATCTCGACTCTCCTCGGATCTAAATGATCCTACTAAATCTTTCTTCTCTTCATATTCACCAGTAACAGATTTATCTCCACACTCTTCATCACTTGAAATATTCAAGGCAAATACTTCATCATCATCCTCAGAGAAGTCTGAAATCAAGATGCAATGATACAAAGGTAGTTAATAACCGAAACTGGAGGGAGACTAGAAAATGAAACAAATAGTATGATATGTAAAGCGAATTTTGCGAAGGCTTTGCAGATTGTGACACACCATATACATCAGCGCCAGAAGTCTTCAAATTAAATGAAGTTTTGTTTCCAAATGAGGGGTTCATCAGGACTGAAATTGGACTTGGTTCGCATGAATCCTCAGAGCTACCGAGAGAATCCGGGTCAGTTCCAGATAAAAGTGAAGATACAGAATCTTCTTGAAGTTCTGATGCATCCTATAACATACACAGAAGGACAAAAAGTAAATAACTCTGCAATAAAAGTATTCGCAAAGTAAAACGAAAAGATCATCGAATTCCATCAATTTACATAATCATACAGGCCAAAAAAAATTCACAAAAAAACTAAATATGAATTGTCTATTTGAATTCTCTGTTTGATACCCAGTAAAGTAAAACTTAATATGGTTCAGCTTAAATTGAAGGCAATGAAGCAGAACAGACGTAAACATTTAAAACAACATCAAAACTCGCTATAACTAGAACTTAAAATCCCTATCAGTAACATTGTTTTGCTTCAAAACTCTTAAATCTAAACATGGTTGACAAAGACTTCTATTAAAGTGTTACAGGATATGTTGAGCTTACTTTAATAAACTTCAATAAGAGCTTCTAAAACCTAGATGATCAATTAAATTGATGGTTTATTCAGAATTTTAGACATGCAGTCATGATTTTTAACAATTCTTATATATTTAAAGGTCTGAATTCCACTAAACCAATGTGTAGGTCTATACTACTTTCATCTGTTCACTTGATAAATTTCATGAATGTTTTCGTCAAAATATGCCAACTCAGACACCTAAACTTTGTATCCGGAAATAAGCATATGGTAACCAACAGAGGTTTGATTTTTGTCTTGTATCCAACCTCACCATTAAAGATCTATTGAATAGTTTAGTTGTAAGTTTGTAACCCAATTTCATAGCATTAACAACTTGCGGGAAAGTGAAAATAATGATAACAATCATACCTGTTGTGTTGAAGCAGATGAACTGTGACTCAAAGCATCATTGTCTCCCGGTAAGCCCGTTGATTCACATTGCTGCATGGTTGGATTATATAGGCCAGCATAATTCTCTTTAATATGATTAATATCCGAAAAAGAGGAAGAAGATTGGGATTTCTCACTGCTGGACCTAAGGTCCATAGTTTCTGAATAATCATTATGGTTGATACTTTGATTCCTTGACTTCTGTGGAGGCGAATTTTTTGAACTCTTCCTCAAACCCCAGTATTTCTCGAAAAGGTTATCTTCAGTGATGGATCTGCGATTATCAGCAATAAGTGAAGATCCACAAAGATCCACTTTTCTAACACGACTATGCTTATCATCAACCTTGCATCTGAGGTTTGTTTTGATGTTAACATTACCAAAGCGACTTTGCTTATTCATGTTTGTTGTTCCATCCCCTGGAACAGTACCTAAAACTCTCTTTGTAGCATTTCCAGCTTGCACAGAAACATTCTCCGAAATTTTACAAAAAGATCTAGAACTCTGCTTACCAAAATCATCGTCGCGAGAAATTTTCCTAATCTCTCTCATTTCAGGATATACCCTCGTGATTTTAGGATAAAACACCTCTTGGAGCATTCCATTAGCCAAACGAGAATATTTGCAGGAACTTGGAAATAAAACTCCATTTCCCTCCTTTCTAGAATTCGCCTTCGAAGTCGCTGAGTTGAAAGTATCACCCTTCATGTCCAATTGAGATTTTGGAAGCCTAAGTAGTTCATACAATCCAGCCTCTCCATGTTCATGCACATCTTTCTGCGAGAGCTTTCCCTGATTCACATTTGAAGCATCCATAAGCAGTTGTTGTGGCGAGCACTTCGCCTTTGTTCCCAAAAAGTATGGATTTTCTTTCCCAATTTCCCTCGACGGATTATCATGCTTATCTCTCCTTATTGTTTTGACCACTCTAGAAACACCCTCAGGTTCTTCCATTTCTTCATCAGTTCCCGTTCCAAGGGAACGATGCTGGTGCGATGAACGCTTCTTTCTAACACCAATGGATGCAACTTTCTGCAGGTATTCTTCAGAGAGCACTTTCGGTTTATCTCGAACAGGTTCACGGGGAGACACTTTATCAAGACCCATCAATTTTAAAATTACACTTGGTGGTTGGTGTGTAGACTCCATATTCTACAAGACTACTCAATAAACCTCAAACTCGATTCACTCCCCGAAAAAATCAGCCAATAAAAAGGTCTGCAACAAATTACAAGGACTGACACAAAGAAACAAAGGCGATTCGATACATAAAATCTATGCAGCAATGTCTCCCCACTACCTTAGAAAACAACCTATGAATGCAGTGAATCCGAAAAAGCAAAAGAATTGCAAACTAACCCTTTTATTGCATCAATCTTGTGCTGTAGACCAGCAAGAATAATAAATAGGGGATATCAAATCTAGAGCTTCCAATTCTTGGAATCCTCTTCTTGCCTCCCTGTAAATTATGTCAATATTCTAATATTAAAATTAGATTAGGATTAAGAGAAGATAAACTGACAAAAGGTAAGAATACTGAAATGAATAAAGTAAGAGGGGGTAAGTTATGAAAGCAAACTCAATTTCAGCATAACAAAACAAAAAGATTCTCATCAAAGAAGCATTAATGAAAAGCATATTGCAAAACATGGAATTTTTATTATTTTAACAAAAGAAAAAGAAAGAAAGTAGCACCCAATAAGCTGAAGCCTAGTAGTTAACCTTTCATATTTAGTAGCAAATTAAACAATAAAAGCATAAAGGAGAAAGATATCAACACAAGCAGAAACTAAATCAACGAATCTAAATATCCAAAAGAAAAAAAAAATCAATGAATCTGATACAATTATGTGCAATCAACACACAGCAAAGAAAGCAGTGTAAAGTCAAAAGCAAAATCATTCTGATCCCACTACAAACACCAAAATAGAATATTAAAATAGAAATTAAAATCATACTTTGACATATACACAAGCAAAATCAAGATCTTAGCTAAATCATGATTTTCTTCTAAAATGAACCCATAACAACAAAAAAAAAAACCAAAATCAATCATAATCATAAAAAAGAAGAACATCAATTACATAGAAAGAATACCAAAGAGGAGTGTTAGAGAGAGAACCTTCTTCTTGTTGTTGTGTGAGAATTGTGTGCAAGTGAAAGAAGACTTTTCTTGTAGCTTAGTGGCACCCATAATCGAAAAACTCCATTGCATGAAACAAAACCAATCAAAGTTGCTTCCTTTTGCAAGAAAGCAAATTGGGCAATCAACAAAATTCTTTATTTATTATATTATCATCAGAGAAGGAGAAAAGGGACATAAACATCAATTGGGTCAAAAACAGCTGGGGATTTTGACACGTAGCTGTTTCTCCGATAAAATTTGTGAAAATTTTGGGGATACAAAAAGAAGGGATTGTGGATTTACGAAGCGTTGGTTACTTGGTTTAGAATTAGTGTGGGATTGAATGATGAATGAATAAAAAAAGAATGGATTTTGATAAACAATAATGATGAGGTTCCAAGTGGGCCTGAAACTAGTGTTACTTCACAATTTGATCATATAAATTTAGTGTTTATTTTATTGTTAGGTTTAGTTTTAGTTTCGGTTTGTCGCGTGTGGATTTACGCGCCAAACAATAATTGTCTTCTTCGCGTATTTCCCGCCATCAATATATTTTTATTTTTATTTCTATTTATTTTGGTGTTGACTGTTGACTGCACATTTTGTTTGTGCCGCCAAAGTGCTAACCCTAATTATTATTCCTTATATTTTTTTTCGTGAATTTAATTTTGATGCGTTATTAGTGTAAAGTAATTTTACATATATATTCAATTATGTAATATTATATTAATAAAAATAATTATTTTTTATATTAATTATGTGAATGGTCAATTAGTCAGTTAAAAAACGAATATAATTATAGATTGTATTAAGTATCAATACATTAAAATTGAATTCATCTTTCAATACAATAAATTAAGTATCAATTTATTGCAAATTATAATTCAATTAAAGGGCAAAATACTATAATAAGCCAACATCAATCCAAATTTACCTATATGAGCCAAAATGAAAATCGATACAGCAATAAGCCAGATCATATTTTTATGTAATTCGAACCAGGCTAGTTCGAACTTCATCTTCAAATAAATCGAACCAGAGCAGTTCGAATTTCAAATAAAAAATTGAAAGTAAATCGAACCAGCTTGGTTCGAACTAGGAATGCAAGTAATTCGAACCACTCCAGTTCGAATTATGGGTAAATGAGGTCATCATGTAATTCGAACCACTCTGATTCGAATTACTAGTGATTGGCCTATATAAGGAGTTCGAATCAGCCTCATTCGAACCATTCTCACCTTCCTCTGCCCCACCAAATCTCAGAGAAAACGACCCAGATTCTCTCCGAGAAAGACCTGAACGGAATACTCTGCTCATGGGGGACGATCCGGCACGGTTATATCGCTTGGACGGAGTCGCCCATATAGCTGGGGTCATCAACGAAGAGGTTAGTACGGAAATAACTTTGTTTTACCGGTACATGTGAGTTAGTGGTTTGGCATGCGGGTTAGATGTTGGTTTAGTTGGTGGTTTATTTTAGTGGTTTATGTTAGTGATTTCTATTAATGGTTTATGTTAGTGGTTTTTGTTAGTGGTTTATGTTGGTGGTTTATCTTAGTGGTTTATCTTAGTGGTTTATGTTAGTGGTTTATCTTAGTGGTTTATGTATGTGGTTTATGTAAGCGGTTTACGTTAACGGTTTACGTTAGTGGTTTATGTTAGTGGTTTATGTAAGCGGTTTAGTTGTGGTTTTATAATGTTAGATCTTTCATGTCAGTAGCCTATGGTGGTTTCTAATTTAAGTTTCTTATGCAAATGGTTCTCGTTCTTGGATTTTTAAGCGGCTATACATAGTAAGATTTTTTGGTTTATCAATTATCGTGTTGATTATGTTTGTCACCGTTAATTAAGCTGGTTCTAATAATGCGATTCATTTCTTCTTCAACCTCAGCGATGCATCAGGAGCATGCGACGGCAGCAGGGCATGGTCCTGGATGACAGATACGTTCCGTACCTGCAGATGGCTAGTCTTTACCATCTTGCAAGGCTGAACGATAGATGGTTCCGGTTGGACGAGGCCCTTGTCAGTGCGTTTGTTAAGCGATGGCGTCCGGAGATGCACACGTTTCATATGCCGTTCGGAGAGTGCATGATCACACTGCAGGACGTGGCATACCAGCTGGGTTTGCCAGTGGACGGGCGTTACGTCAGCAGCTGCCTATCAGAGTTCCATATATACATCGAGGGTGGCCGTCCAGCCTGGGTTTGGTTCGAGGAGTCGCTTGGAGTGGTACCTCCTCCTAGCCAGGTTCAGAAGTACGCGGTCAACTGCAGCTGGTTTCAGGAAACGTTTGGTGAGTGCCCGGAGGGAGCTGATGAGGATACTGTGCGTCGTTATGCCCGTGCGTACATCATGATGTTGTTGGGCACGCAGCTTTTTGCGGATAAGTTGGGCAACCGCGTTCACATCAGATGGCTTCCGTTTGTAGCTAGGCTGGAGGAGATGGGGACCTACAGCTGGGGTTCTGCAGCACTGGCATGGTTGTACCGGTGCATGTGCCGTGTGGCGAACAGAAATGTTATCAAGCTAGCGGGCCCACTTCAGCTACTTCAGTCATGGATTTTCTGGCGATTTCCTCGGTTTAGGCCTGCAGGATTTAAGACGTTCAGCTGGCCATTGGCCTCGAGGTACTTTACTAATCTTTGTCTATTTCAATTTACTACACATAACCGCGTGTTCATTCATAATGTATTGGATACCCTAAGCACACATATAAGTAGCGGTAACACATGTGCATGTTGCAGGTGGTCAGGTTACATCCCTTCCAGTAGCGAGAAGGGTCCTAGAGTTCAGACGTGGAGGCTCTGGATAGACCGGTTGCAGGATAGAGAGGTCAGTATGTTACTTAATAAGTTTTTTCATTTAACCACGATTTACGAGTTGGGATCACGAGTTGCCCTGACATTGTATCGTTCTGGGTGCAGTTTATCTGGATGCCATACAGTAGCCCCGACGTACTTCAGGTCGTGCATCCCGAGGTTTTGGAGCCTCGGCATATGGTGCTGTGGCGGTCTGTTACATCGCTTATCTACTTTGCCGTCATAGAGTGGCATCAGGTAGACAGGGTTCTTCCGCAGTTTGGAGGGGTGCAGCCCCGTCCACAGGCCGCCCTGAACATCGACTTTCTGATGTCGAAGGACGGCAGAGGCGGCGATCGATGGTTCCCGTCCCATTTGCAGAAGTGGCATTAGTATTGGGACGACCGTACGGAGAGCGTGCTGAGATTCGATGTTGTTGCTGACCCTGGTCCGTCGCATCAGTTCTTGGATTGGTGGAGTCAGCACGGGAAGAGGTTTTTGTCTCCGGATCCGCAGTTGGGCGATCCGAGAGCTGTCACTATTCCTGTTGAGGCCTCACAGCGGGGAGCTAGGCGAGTACCTGAGATGGATCGGCCTGACGACGTGCCGGACAGGAGGCGGGTTGATAGGAGAGCTCGCGTGGGAAAACGTCGTAGCCAGCGTGACTGGGGGTGGCTTGAGCGTGCTATGGAGGCTGGCGACGAGGCCGGCCCCGCTGGGGGTCGACGACGACATCATCCTGGCAGAGGTAGAGGGCGTGCTGCGGTTCATGCCGCTGCACCTGACCCTGAGGACGATGACGATGATCAGCATGGGCCCGAGGGCGGAGATGGTGCAGGGGCGGCTTCAGTTGCTGGTGGTAGTACCCAGGATGGGGTGCACGGAGGTGAGTGGTATGGCTCAGGGATGGGTGACGGGGCTGAGCCTAGTGACGCTGGACTTGGGTCCGGTCCTTTTGGACATTACTTTGTTGGAGTACCCACCGACGACCAGCCTCAGCAGGACGGTACTCCATGGGTTATTCCCGGATCACAGTGGCAGGACTTCCTTGGGGCAGATACGCTTGATGCGGACTTCGGCAGTCCACGGTTTCTAGCAGAGATTTCGGCTATCATGCAGGAGGACGAGCCGGGCAGGAGGCGTCCTCAGACCCCTGGCACGCAGGCACCCTTAGATGTTGATCTGAACGAGCCTGCTACGACACCTGTTGGTGACCATTTTGGTTTGGGAGGTACCCCACATTCCGCTTACACCGCTGCATCATAGTCTGTCGCCGGGCCGTCTGCCGCACCTGTCCATTTTACGCCACCCGCACAGCCTGCCCCGCATGAGGACGCAGATGAGATAGAGGATGAGGAGCCGTTTATCCGCAGAGGTCAGAGGCCACGGGTTCCCCGTCGTTGTGGGACAGGCTCCCACTTGTTTAGATGATTTACATTTCATGTATTTTGGATGTTAGGGTTCACTCATGTACCAGACCGATGTGGATTACTGTTGTTACTTTAGAGCTATTTTTCCTTGTTGTTTCCTCATCTTATTGTACTTAAAAATCTGGTATTTACCTAGTGGATTAGTGACTATGTATTATCATTGAATCATATAACACTTTAGTTATCAACTTTTGCAGTCATGGGATTTCTAGCTATATTCAAATTCAAATGCAACTTTTTCATTACTAGAAGGTAAAAAGATAAACAGATTACATAAGTCATCTTACATAACACGTAACAGGAAAAATAAAATCAATAAATACTAACAATAACAAGATCGCTACTACTGGCCCCCCGTGTGAGACGGTCCTCCAAGCTGTGGGCAACTCCTGCGGGTGTGTCCGGGTTGGCGACAAAGGCCACACCTCTTTGGCCGATTCGGATCTGCCTCGTCCATATTCGTCCGTATCCTAGTGGATCTCGGACGACCCTCTCTTGCACGCCTCTTGGCGGGGTCCGGGATCACGGTTGGCCCGTCGTAAGGTGGCCAGAATCCCTCCGTTATCGGCGGTGTGAATCCCATCTGGTACACACGGAACACTGAACTAATCTGATACATGCTGTGAACATAAGAGGACCAGGTAACCCGTGAGTAGGCGCAGCATGCAAGTGCGTGCTGGCACGGGAAATGAAGTGCCTGGAAGTACCCGCAGTCACAGGTCCGGGACGCAAGCGATACTCTGTAGGTACCCAATGAGAAAGAGCCCGTCGGAGTGGTCTCGGCTACGGTGAACTCGGAGTTATGCCGGTCATACAAAGTCACCGTGAATCACCGCGAATTCTTCAAGTTGGCCTCTATACACTTCACCAAGTACTGACTGAATTGCTGTCCGGTTCCCATCTGGGCCTCAGCCTCTCTACCCTTGCGAACAAAGAGTTCCGCAAGCCTTCCATATGTTGCCTTCACCAAAGAGCATACAGGGAGGTTTCTGACACCCTTTAGGATTGAGTTCACACACTCCGAGATATTCGTCGTCATGTGACCGAATCTCCGTCCCTCATCACGATGCTGAGTCCATAAGGAATAATCAATCTGGTTCGCCCACTCACACATCGCCGGGTCTTCAGACCGAAGAATATCAAACCAGTAATCAAACTCAACCTCGGTCTTGGCATATGCGGCATTCACTAGAAGCCTACGTGCATCCTTGCCCTTGAAGGTAAGGGCAAAATTAGCCGCTACGTGTCGAATGCAGAATGCACGGTATGCAGATGGAGGTAACCAACCTCCGTCCGGAGCCTCAAGCGCAGCCTTTATGCCGTTATGCCTGTCCGATATAACCAGAAGACCGGGCTGCGGTGTCACGTGCTGTCTAAGGTGGGAGAGAAAGAATGACCAAGACTCTGCATTCTCACCTTCTACTAGTGCGAATGCAACGGGTAGAATGTTGGAGTTCCCGTCCTGTGCAATCGCGATGAGCAAAGTACCCCCGTACTTCCCATACAGATGGGTCCCGTCAATGCTAACTAAGGGCTTGCAATGGCGAAATGCCTGGATGAGCGGTGGAAACGTCCAGAAAAGTATGTGGAAAAAAGCTTGAGACTCGTCTACTTGTCCACTAACTCGAACGGGGCTCGTCCGTAGGATTGCAACAGTACCGGGCATCGTCAACTGGACTCCCAAAACCCACCTGGGGAGCTCGTTGTATGACTCATCCCAGTCACCGTATACGAGGGCAATTGCCTTCTGCTTCGCCATCCAGACCCTCCTGTAAGTCGGCCTAAACCCGAAGTGTGCTGCCGTGGCATTTAGAAGCACCTTGATGCTGACGGATGCATCAGCCCTAACCATTGGCATAACGAACGCGGAAATCACATGATAATCCAAGCTCCTGTGGTCACTCGAGATGGAGGTCGCAAGACAAGTGTGAGGTCCATTGTACCGCTTGACCTCCCAAATGCCCTTGCGCTTCCGCAGACTCAGTCGAATCAACCATGTGCACCCATTCCCAAACTCAGAACACTTGCCCACATAACGGCGATGATCAGACTCCACAACCTTGTACTGTACCCCTCGCCGGATGCTGTAAGTCTTCACACTTAACAGGGCCTCGTCTTTATCCTGAAATTGCTGACCAACCTGGAACTCTGTCAAACCAGCAGTCCCTTCAGCATCTCTAGCTCCGAATCCAACAGAGTGCCCTGAAACACCCTCTTGCCTCATGGCATCTAGGTCCAAAGAGGAAAAATGTGGTGGATACTGCTGTGTGCCAGAACTAGAACCACCGACTACCAATGCAGGCTCAGTCGCTCCAACCTCGTCGCCGCTGTCATCCTCAATCATATCCGGCTCGACGTCGTCCTCCTCTACATCACCCAACACTCCGTCTCCGACGCCAACCGGTGGAACTCCCTGTAAAGCGTTCGGCAGAATATCAACTGATCCTACCACGTCGCCTACTCCATCATTCAGATCAACAGCAAAAGACGGGGAGGCGACTGGTTCGACCGCTGGCTCGTACACAGGGACGGACGAAGAAGCAATGGCAGGCCTGGAACTCGAACCGGCTGCCGCTGCTTCAGTGGTGGCATTCCGGTTCGAACCCCCTGAGCTGGATACCACATCAACCAACTTTGCCAACAACTCTGGTGTCCTCACCTCGGGAAACTGCCTCCGACATAGAAACATGACTTGCAGGTCCTCATCACTACCAATCGTGAAGCAATCATACTTCACCGTATCCTGCAAGACAGTGATTGGAATGCGATAGAAAAACTTCTTCACTCGCTTCGCACTTTCCAGACCAAGTTTCATCAGCACAGATCTAACAAGATCATCATAGCTCGTCGTTGGTTTCACGACAATACAGAGAGGATTCTTATCTGTAAACTTCACACCGGAGCGAGTTTTCCTCTTAATGGATCCTCTATGGTGAACCAAAACCACAAAACTCTCCTCACTAGCCATATTACACCCTCTATGAGAGCAACTCACGTTTAGAACCATATATATACTGCACTGTCTACCACTAAATCGAACCGGACTGGTTCGAATTCAGTTTGTGTAATTCGAACCAGCCTGGTTCGAATTACTTGATGCAGCGTCTCCCCATATAATTCGAACCAGCTTGGTTCGAATTATGTGCTACGTTTTCCTCCCAAGTAATTCGAACCACCCTGGTTCGATTTACTTGAATGAATTTCTCTCTTAGTAATTCGAACCACCCTGGTTCGAATTACTCATGAATAGAGTTCGAACCACACTGGTTCGAATTATATAAATATAGGGTTTGGCTCATTGCAGAAACGAATTTCACTTTGGCTCATTTAGGTAATTTGCAACTTCCCTTGGTTTATTCTAGTTTTTTGCCCTCAATTAAAATTTGTTGATACTTGATAGTTAATAGATTGATATATACACAAAATAAAATTTAAAAATCTAATATTTATTTAAATGAAGGAATAAATTTATCACTCGATTAATTTAAATTAATTTGTAAAATAACTAATACAAATTAAGATACTTAAAAAAAATTAGGAATATAAAGCTCAGATGTCAATTATTAGTAGATATAATTGTCCAATAAGAAAAAGATTATCAAAATTATTTGATATTTAAAGAAAATCAGCTAAAAACAGTCATAATTTACCTTATTTAATATTTATTAATTATTATGACAATTAATTAATTGCTATTTTTTTTTGTCTAACCAGCATTACCCAAAGATTATATGGGTTATGAGAAGTAGTGGTGACCTTTCCTTCTTTTATAACATTACACTATGATTCAGATAATATTAAAAATTCATAGACATTTTGTTTCCCCATGTATTTGTCTTTACTTGGTTTATAAAACTACTCCGAATTGTATAATATATGCAACAATATTATATAGTTCCTTATGAATACTAATGACCCCAATCACTCCATTCAAATCCAAATTGGAATTCAAAGAAGTTCTAGGCATATATCCATGTTGATTAAGGCCAAAATTTTTTAGAAAGAAAAAAAAAATGGATCATATGCGTCTAAATCAATGTTATACATATGTAAGATTCAATGTCCCTCGTATATAATTACATATAATCTACTTAAAGAAAAGCAAGATTGATTAGATAACATAGACAAAAATATAGTAGCTATAAATGACCCATGAGTCCATGACATTTTCACTTGAATGGATGTTCTATTTAAAAGGAACAGGTAGAGAAGAACACTTTACTACTATACTTCCGATCCTTAATTATGTTAATTACATGATTTTGAATTTAATCAATTTGGATTAGTAGAGTTATCAGTTCATTTTCATTCGCTTAAGTAAATATTGGAGATATTGATTAGCAATAGATCCTTAAATAAAATTTAGATCTACGACAGATTAATTTTTGACTTGTCGAGTTAAGAGAGAGGATGAATAACTATTATTGTAAAGCCAGAATTTGTCTTATTTAACATTAATTAATTATCGCAACAATTAATGAATGCTAAATATGGCAAGTTATGACTGTTTTTGGCTGATTTTCTTTGGTTACCAAACATTTCCTATTGTAAAATAGCTAGTTCTATTAGCAATAAGATGGACATTTTTCAATAATTCCACTCCTTCCAATAATTCTTTAACTTTATAATGACCAATTTGATTGTGTTCTGTGTAAATGAAGTTTGAATTCAATTTATCCCTCTCATTATGGATCTTAATTATTAACATTCTAAGAATAATTAGTACTATGTGGGACCTTTTAAGAAATGGTGCATGCGAGGCCATTATATTATGTTGGATAATTAAAATATTAATTTTTTTTATTGAGTGTTTTATAAAAATATGTAGCCTGGATTTTTGTTTTTATTGTGATGTTCATTTCCTTCATAGTTCCTCCCTATTTCTTGGTAAGAAACGTACACATATATTTGTTTAATTTTATAGTCAGCATCAAACACCGACCGAAGTATGAAGCAATTAACTCATTAAGTTGATTTTTCTATGCTATCTTAAGATTGCAACATCTTCATGGAATATGGAATAATAATAGGACAAATCTATGCTCAATAATCACTATCATCTTAATAATTCCTTAAATAATTTTTGTGCCACCCTAAGAAATTAAAAAGCCTTCATATTTGACTATTATTTTCGGAAAATCCTTCAACATGTTGGTTGCCGTCCATTTATATTTGAGTTTTTATTTTCTCCTCACTTCAATTTAGTTTCGTGTCACTATTTTTCATCTTTTTTTCTTTTTTAGGAAAATAGACTTAATATTAATTGATAAAATAATTTAATTAGATATAAGCGAGAGATTATATAAATTAATAAATAAGAACATAAAGCAACAGCCCATTGCCACCACAAAAGTTATTTATTATAGTAGAGAAGTCTAAAATTTTATAAGACTTTTGTTTAGATTTTAATTCATATATATTCAGAGTCTCGCACTTATTTAAATGGATAAGTAAGTTAATTAGTGATTAATCTAAGTTAATTATTTTTTTGGTCGAATAAATTGGACAATTTTTAATTATAGACATTACACACTACATATTTAATGGTTATGTCTATTATTAGGCTACGGTCAAAATTCAAATTTTTTTTGTAATCAGTAGATTGGACAACTCCCAATTCTAGGTATCCCAATAAATTGGACAACTCTCAATCATAGGTACACAACACACCCACACACTTCTCATACTTTTTATCACATTTTTTTTTCAATTGCAATCTCTAGAGTTTGAATCCTAAACCTTTGAAGTAGGGAGGGAGAGATATGCCATATGAGTTAAGACTGATTGACCTACTCAACCAAAGCTTTAGTTGCGGTTGGTATTTTTTTTTTTTTGGACATGGCCATGGGCCAGAGATCTGGCCCTGCCAAACAACTAGAACCCAATTCGTCCCATAACCTGACCCCGTTGATGCCCGACCCTAATAGTCTTGCATACTTGGACTCTTGGAGCATGCTATTTTTTGGGGACAATTATACATGCTGTTTTAAAAAATTGCCAGCCCTCCAAAATAAAAAATTGGGCTTGGAACATAGTCTTGTATGAATTTCGGATCCAGTTATGTATTGTACAAAAAAAAAAAAAGCGTATTGTGAAGATAATGTATTAAGATTCAGACGAGAATACCCTGAATGAAATTAAAAAGACAATTGTATCCCTAAATCCAAAACCCAAATCGAAAAGAAGCCGCTTCTGAAGATTTCAATTTTTCGCAGTTTGCCCTAATCTCTCTGGTCGCCTCCCAAAAGCTGATTAGCTGAAAGGAAAACGCCGCGCCACTGCCTGCAACCACCGTTCTCCGGCCGCCGCCCCTCACCACTCCCTATCTCACCTTCATCATGAAGCTCGTCAGGTCTCTCTCTCTCTCTCTCTCTCTCTCTCTTTTTCTTTTTTAAATTTTGAATTTTGAATTTTAGGGTTTTAGAACTTAATATGATGTTATTTGAGCAGGTTTTTAATGAAGTTAAACAATGAAACTGTGTCAATTGAGCTCAAGAATGGTACCATTGTTCATGGCACCATTACAGGTTGGTTTTTTTTCCTTCTTCATATTTTTGTTACTGAAAAAAATTGTTATCTTAACCTAATTCAGTGATTGCCAAATTCTTATTATAATGCTTTCATTAAAAGGTTATCAAACTCGAGAGTTCATTTGAATTCGTGTAGCTTAGGTAAATTTGAATAGTAAATTTGAACTCTTGAACTCTTAGTATGCTGACCTTGCTTGCAATTAAAGTATTAGATTTGGAGTAGTAGGAAGATATTTGATTTCTTGAAACTTGGTTGATTATTGGAAAATCTCTAAGCTTTTTTAGAATATAAGTTCTCTAATTTATGCTAAAATTAAGCTTATTATTAATGATTAGTAATGCTTATTATTGCCTATTGGCCGGTGTCGAATCTACTTTCCAGTGTCTGGAAAATCATGTTAATGGTGGGACATTTTGCCACAGGTGTTGATATTAGTATGAACACACATTTGAAAACAGTTAAAATGACTCTGAAAGGGAAAAATCCGGTGACTCTGGATCATCTCAGTGTGAGGGGTAACAACATCCGTTACTATATTCTTCCCGACAGCTTGAATCTCGAGACTTTGCTTGTTGAGGAGACACCTAGGGTCAAACCCAAGAAGCCAACTGCCGGTACTCTATATAGCTTTTCTCCAGAGTTCTTCATTCATGCTCTTTCGGTTGTTCTAATGGTATCCCTGTCGTAGTGAGTTATGGACTTAAAAAGTTTTTATTGCATTTGCAGGGAAGCCTTTGGGGAGAGGACGGGGACGCGGGCGTGGACGTGGTCGTGGTCGCGGCCGTTGAGTTGTGGTTCATAATTTTTGTGACATGTGGTTTGAAGCTATGTTTGGGAGGATTTCTGAGGTGGTGTTAGACCTTTAGGAACATCTGAGAAGCAGAATTGTTAGTCTGTTCCAACTGTTTTCTTGCAGAAGCTGATTTCTCTGATGTATCCTTAATTATGATTAGCTTATAACTACCGACTTAAGTTTGACCCAACATTTTAGCAATATTGATGTACTGTCCATGACTTAGTGATGATACAAAACATAGTAAATAGGCCCAAGAGAAAGCCTAATGCTCTTGAACTATTTGTGAGATATTTCCTGATTATTCAGATTCTTATGTTTAATACATGCACGGCATATATTTAAGAATGTGTGCTTTATAAATCAATGTAGTAGTGAATTGTTCAGTGTGCTGCATATATGATTCACAGAACAATGTTGTGTTTTAAAAACACCCTAATCATATCATGCATTCAACATACTAATTACTACCTCATTGAGGCAACTTCCTGGACTGAAAAATGGCAAACTTAGAAACATTAGAATATGAATATTGCACTCCATTCTCTTTGAGGAAGTCCTCAAGCAATTCCTTGTGCTTTTCAGGGTCAGCACTCTCACATTCCAACTCATAGTTTGTACCAAAGTCATAGTTGGTCTCATCCAGCTCCAGCTTCAACCCTCTCCACTCATGCACAGCCCTCAAGTTCCTAAACCCTCCCAAGCACACAACCCCACTTGCACCAAAACCATATTCATCTCTCACCCTCCTCAGTACCTTCGAATTGTCGACTGATAAGAGCCTCCATGGCTCGGCAATGCATGCTCGACCGAGCACAGGGTCAAATGGCTCCTCATGCTCCTCCATGCGGCTCACCCCACCTAGTAGGAATTATTGTTAGTACACACAAGAGTTAACTGCATGAATAAGTCTTCAATATCTGAAACTATAATAGAAAGAGGAGTAGTAATTAGTGTTTTCTCATCACCACTACCTGAGATCATAGGCTTGGCTTTGAGGGAAAGAACACAATTTTGATCCATGTCGTAGAACCGGACTCGGAGAACCGCAAGGTTGGAGGTGAGCTCTGAGTTTGTTCCATCAAAGAAGATGTTTTCTTGTATTAAAGTTTTGGTGTGAAATTGAGAGAGCAACTTGGAAAGCTTCTGGTGAGATGCTGAATCTTGTAGCCGAAGCTTAATCTCTACTTCCATTTGTAATTATAACCTTCTTAATCAAGCTTGACAGAGAATGAGTTGTTTCAAGTTTCCCAAGTTTATTCTGTGCCTCTTGAAATGGATAAGATTCATGCTAAACAACAATTTCCGTGAGACAAAAGTATAGTTCAAAAAACAACAAAACCAAACCAGGAGGTATATGCTTTTGCCTAAGACTTTTTTTTTTTTTTTTTCTCAAAATTTTAATTGGCGTTAATTTTTCACTACAAAAGAATTGCAATTACATGAAGATTATGTAAATCAAAATTATGTATACTAACAAAAATCATTTTTTTAACTCTTTTTTTTTCATGACACAATAAGATAAAGAGATATAAATATATTGTTATTCTTGTATTGAATGAAACACTGAAACAAATACACTTATCTCAATGAGACTATAGTTATATATAAACGTTGACCAAAAACATTTTTTACCCAAATAAGAAAAATAAAATATATTAAAAAATAATCTTCTCATCTTTGGCTCAAACTTATCATAATATATATGTTTTATTATAAACTCTTAAACATATTGTCCAGCCACATTACTACAAAACAATATTATACAGGTAACTTCTCGCCATAGCCTTTGGTGATGAGATATAACTAAGTTTGCCCCCTTATTAGTTGAAAATAATTAACATTACACAAATTTCAAGAAAATTGAATTGATTTCATAAAAGCTTATAAACTCTTTGATTTTTCCTCTCTCAATTTGACTTCATTAGTATATAAAAAAAAATGGATGGAAGAGAGAAAGGTGCCATAGCAGCACTAATAATTTTAATTGGTGCAATATTAACTTTTGCATGCTTCCCTTTTTTGCTAAGAAAACATCATCAAATAGTTTCATGGGGTGCACATGGTGTTGCTCTATTCATAGTCTTATTCTTTGCTCTATTCTCTTGTTGTGTTACTTGTGTTCCTCATTTCATCAAAAGGTTCAATAATAGGGGCAAGATTGCACCATCTACTTCTTCTTCTGATACTATTGTTGCTCATCATCATCATCAACAACAACAACAACATCAGCTTGTAGCCATGGTTTGATCTTTGATGCTTCATATCATCATCATCATAATGCATATAATTGCTCAAACTTTAATATTATGAAGCTAAGACTCATTCATGGTGTTAGAATATAATTAGCATCAATTAGTGTTATTTAGTATATCTGAATATTTATTATAGAAGATTACGTCTTTATTATTACGATTCTCTTAGTACCTATAAATATCCTTGGTGGAAACTCGGGTGCAGTCGACTTCACGTGAAGTTGATAGTTGAGAGCCGTTAGATGAAAATTTAGTCAAATCAGTCAAATCATTTAACGACTCTCAGCTATCAACTTCACATGAAGTCGACTGCAGCCGAGTTTCCACCAATATCCTTTCATATTGTATCATTCCAGACAACTTGAATAAACAACCTGAATACACTCAATAATATACAAATCATTTCTCCAGTCTAGTCTCTTGTTTCCAACACATGGTTTGTGTATTTGACTATTTGTGACTGAATAAGCTAAGCCATATGTATTATATATTTATATATCGTTATTGCTAAGTTTACTTATTTTTATGATGTAATTTTAAAAAATATATCTATATAGTATAGAGTTTAATTATGATATATTTCAAAATTATCATATATAGTTCATGATATATATGAGTTTTTTTTTTTTTGGGTGTATTATTCTTATTTTGGCCTTGGAGGAGTTTTATTGTCTTACCTCGTGCATTATTTGAACAAATTTTTTTTTTGGGTAAGAAGGAGCATGCCCAACCACTTGAACACGTGACCCTAAAAAAAAAAACTTTACTCATATCACTTTAGAGATAGAATTCTATGAAAAGATTAAGAATAAACTATTTTGTAGTCAACAATTAATTAACATTTTTATTTTTCCTTCTTAATTAATATCTTGATTATCCACTACTTTATTGATGACGAATTGTATATAAGTTCATCATTATTAGTTATCCAATTATTTATACATAATAGCTAATAACTAATGCATAAGTGACTAAATTCATCGGTCTAAACATGGTATAATTTAACTTGAAGTAAGCCTCAAATTCAAACTGTAAAATAATTAAGTGAGCGACAACATTAAAATTTAGATAGAAAAATATATTTAACATTGCAGTAATTATCATCGATTCGGATATAGTTACTTTTATTAAAATAATTCATATAAAATATATACTAAAATATAAAAAAAATATATTAAAAATATATAAATAATATATATAAATATAAAAGTATATAATGACTGATTCTTATATATACTGTCATATAGATGTTAAAATTGAATCTGTGATCAAATCAATAAAAGTATAAAATAAAAATTTAAAATACATATCTTTACTAACATTTTAATAAAAATTAAATTTCAAATTCTAAAAATAATTAATACAAAAATAAACATAAAATTTGTCAGTATTATTACATTAATATCTTAATTTGACATAATAAAAATAACAATATATAAATTATATCTAAAGAATAATTTTAAAATTTTAGTATTTTTTTATTTGACAAATATAAAGTTACATCCTAATTGGTTTTATTTTTATTTGCATTTTTCACAGAATTATTATTAGATGGCTTAAAAGAAAACATGTCATGCATGTTAAATTTGGTATAAACAAATGTAGCACCTGTCTAACCTAAAAAATAGAGCACTTAAAAAAAGAAAATTAGTAGTCACTCAAATTAAGAGAATACAATTTGGTATCATATATAACTGGCCTAAACTGTGTCATTTCAACTCTATATACAAATATTATAAATATTATACTCAACTCTTTAATAGGATATCAAGCCACATATACATACATAAACTAGTACTAGTATAATATATACATAACTTTTCATCCAAACCTTTGGTGAAATGAAATACTAATATACTAATATACTTACCCCTCAATGGTAGCCAAAAGTTATATATAATAAAGATGTAATGTTATAGTTTTAATTGAACAAATCTTCATTAATTTAATTTTAATTTCACCAATCAACATTATAAAACATATATTATGAATGCAGTCCCAAGGTCACACACACACACAAACACATATTTATATAAACAGATATGTGTGTATTCTCATCATTTTCTGCCAAAGATAAGAACAACAATAATTTCTTCTCCATTCTTTTCCTTCTAGAGGGGAAAAAAAAAGAAAAAAAAAAAGAGAGAGAGAAAGAAGAGTAGTGATGTTGAATAGCAGAGGAAAATCAGCAATTCTAGCAGTGTTACTTTTCTTCAGTACGATCTTGTCATGTTTATGTCTAATCCTAGTGTTCCATTTCATAAAGGAATTGGTAGCTACAACAAAGAACAAAGCTAGCACTAGTACTAGTAATTATATTAATAATAGGAATCATAATAAGCAGCAACAAGAAATTCTTTGGGCAGGGTTTAGCTTTGCTTTGATCATAGTTTTTGCATTTACTTTTGTTGTGATTGCCATATTTTCTGGTTGTGGTATGATTCAAGAAATTGATACTTGTAACAACAAGATTGCACCTGCACCCATCACCGATCATGATCATCACCATCATCCACCCACTGTTTAGCATATATATAACACTTTATTTATGCAAATTATTATTATTATTATTATTAATTCATGGGCCTATTATCAAAATTCTTGTCATTCTTACTGATTCTACAATGCAGAATTAGTTATTTTGCTACTTATTTTTAATTTGTTGAACTTTTTTCTCCAAAATATGAGTAAATGAGGCTAAAAATTTTTTATATGGAAGCAAAATGAATAATATACTTTAACATGATAATTTTTGGTATTTTTTAAAATTATGGGAGTACTAAAAAGTTGAAAAAAATTTAGAATACACAAATCGCATGACTTGTGGTTGGACAAATATGAATTTCGGAAGCTAGAAAACGGACCCTCCGAGTTGTTTGTTGTTGTCAATTTTTTTATGAAATGGAATATCAAACGCAATTTGGACCGTCCGCTTTATTGATGGAGAACTCGCATGGTCCGAATTCTGTTTCACTGATACCACATGGCTGTAAAGCACCTGTATTCTCCAGTCCAACACCACTTTTACTTCCATATTCAAATTAAAAAGTGAGTAAACGAAGCTTGTTCTTATAGTATATATGAAACCTAATCTCTGACCCTGAGTTTCTCTAAATAATGTTGGTTGCACATATATATATTATATCACAAAATATGAGAATTGAAGAAACATTTAATTTATCATGAACTAACTAGTGATTTTAAGTACACATTCATCAAGTTTTTTTTTTTTTGGTAATGCATTTCATCATTTATGTTTTATACAAGTCCATTGGATTCATAAATAACACATCTATATATATTACAGATTTACAGTTTTTTTTTCCCTTTCTTGGATACATAGAGAAATATAGTTTCAATATGATATGAACAAAACTAACTTTCAATATTGGTGCAATTTTAGCCAATGAGTAATAACTCAAATGACATAGTCTCCCCATACTCAATTAAGAGGTTGCGGGTTCGAGTCTCATATCTTTGGTAAAAAAAAAAAAATATTGGTGCAATTTTATCCGTATATGTCCATTTAATAAAACTGTTCCAAATATATAAATTATGTATATGCAAAAGAAATTATTCTTTATTCAAATTGCTTGAAATTAAACCAAACTATAATTAAACCTTTCATTCTTGCATCCATGAAATTAAAATAGCAAGCAATGTATGAATAGAAAATAAAATAAAGAAAGAGTTAGTTTCAGTAATTGTTAAATAAAAGCTCATTAATTTTGATTTCCAAGTTTCGCATACATTAATTTTTTTTGCATGTTTATACAAGGCTAAGGCAAATTAAACTACAAAACAAAATCAAAGCATAATAATAATAAGGAAATTAAATTAATGAAAGATGATTAATTATTAATAATTAAAGCCACAAGGCACCAGCTTGTTTGAGAAGAGGAACAAGAGTGCCATTGATGTGAAAAGCCAAGACCCGATCCATGGACCCAACAAGCTTGCCGCCAATGAACACAACAGGGACGACGGCGCCGCCACTGATTCCGAGAAGAGACATCAAAGCACGCTCGATTTGTTTGCCGTTGGGGAGAAGGTCAAGGTCGTGGACCATAGGGTTGACTCCCATGCCGCAGAAGAGAGTTTTCATTGCATGGCACATGCAGCAGCTGCTTATGGTGAAGATCACCACCGCGCTCTCTGACGCCAGCCTCCCCACCCTCTCCATCGTCATCTCCTCCTCCGCCACACGGTGACGGTTACTTCTCATGCTCATGTAGTAGCTCCATGACGATGATTGTTGGTACTGCATTATCAAACTATAGCTCTCTGTGTTTTTCAGATTCTTGATGAGTAGTGTTCTTGTGCTGTGACAAATCGTGAAGCCAATGACATCATTTATATAAGGAAACTCTTCTGCCTACGTGGAATAATGTTACTTTTTTCTAAAGTTTGGAGTGAGAGACTTGGATACGAAAATTTTAGGTGAGGATGGAAAGATTATGTCATTTAAATTATAATTTATTAGCTATTTTGTTATAGGGTAAAGTATTAAATTGATCCTCTATGTTTGGACGTAATTCTATTTTAGTCCTTAAGGTTTAAAGTATTCTATTTGAATTCAAAAAAGTTTCATTTAGCATCAATTTAGTTCCACAATGAGGTCAAAGTTAAATAATTAACAAAATGTCCTACATAATAACAGTACAAGAACAAAATTGATAATCTGAAGAAAAGTACAAACTCTAGAGGCACAAAATCAACCGTGGATGCATTAATATATTTATTTATTATTTTTCTTATAATGTAAATAAAATATTTTTTATAGAACTAAAGAGAATGATAAATAAATATATTGATGCATCAACGGTTGATTTTGTGCCTCTAGAGTTTGTACTTGTTCTCCAGATTATCGATTTTGTTCTTGTACTGTTGTTATGTAGGACATTCCGTTTTTGACCTCACTATGGGACTAAATTGATACTAAATGAAACTTTTTTGGATTCAAATAGAACACTTTAAATCTTAAGGACAAAAACAGAATTACGCCCAAACATAGGGACCAATTTAGTACTTTACCCTTTTTTATATATCTTATTAATATGTAACATTGTATTTTCAACAGATAAAGAACTGAATTTCATTTAAAAGTTTGATGTTAGTTACTGTATGTATAAGATGAGATTTAAACTCTAAATACTTATTTAAATAGTTAAATAAATTGGCTATTAGATCAACCTAAATTGATTACATAAATACAATGACTAATTCTTTAGGCGTGGTTTATTCATTATTTAAGGACAAACTATTAAGTAATGAATTAAAGATATTATATATATGTATATATTAAAATTGGCTATTAAAATTAGTTATTACGTATTTATGTATAAATATATATATTGTTTAATTAATTTTTAATATATATTTTATACTAATAATTAATTTTAGTTTATACTATTATAATCATTACTAAGTATTTATCTATTTAAAAAGAAATGATTAATTATTAATTTTTGTTTACTAGATTCAAACTCTATTTTTTAACTATCAATTACTTTATTTTTTATTTTTCCAATAGAAAAAATATATACTCCCAATAAATTGGAGGAATTCATTCACTATTTCTTTATTTTTTATTTTCTATCCTCTGAATAACAAAACTATATCTGCATAATTAAAATAGTAATGAAATGAAAATAAAAAAAGAGAGCTTAAAAGGGTAAGAGAGAGTGATGCAATTGATGGGGCTGAGAGGGGTGGCTTTTTTGTCTGTTGCTGTCGCAGCGCGTGTGATGATGATCTGACTTTTATGTTTTGTTGAGATTCATTGTTGTCACTCACTTGTCTCTCTTCTTCTCTTGTGCTCTGCCTTATTTACCTCCAGCTATTATGCTACATCCATGCAATTCCAACATCATCATAATTTACTTAACATTAGGATATTATAATAAAATAACAAAACTTTCTACTAGACATAAGTCAGATCATTTGTGAGCTATGCAACAGTAAAGCTGGTGCCAAAGAACCCGGGGAGTTTGTCCAACATAGAAGAAAAAAATAAAAAAGAAATTCATATTAAGTAGATAAAAAATATTAAAAAAAAAATTAACTATTAGAATTAATTATTATATATTTATGTATAAATATATTTGTTATTTAACTTATTTTAATATATATTTTATACTATAATGATTGATTATGATATACACATAGTATGGTTAAAAAATAATTTATACATATTAAAAATTAATATTTTTCGTTTGTATTTGTCTTGTACTTAATTTAGTATTAAATTACTAACCGATTTTGTTCACTAAAAATATTAATTCCCTAATATTTTTCTTCTGAAGTTACAATCTTAAGATTACACTGCTATTGCTTGCTGTTAGGTATATATAGTTAATAATTTTTAATAATTAATTTTGGTGGGAAAAGTGAAAAAATAGACGGACCTAGCTATAGGTACACTACATACATATAGAAGAGTTTCAAATATACCGAAAACACCGGTGTTTCAGTCGTTTTAATCGTTAATCTGAATTATAAAAAATATATATAGCATATATTAATTAAAATTAACAGTTAAAACAATTAGAACACCCATATTTTTCGGTACATTTGAAAATTTTTCTATACATACATACTCCATAGAAAAAGGGAGTGTGCGTCCTTTCTTGTCGATTAACCTCTCTTTTATGTCTTCTCACGTGACCCATGCATGCATATCCTCTTCTTTATTACTAAAACAACATTCATCATAAATAAATAAAATATATATAAATATATAGAGTAGTAATATCCTAAAACTAAGCATCTAACCAAATTTGATACCTGAAAGTGTTGTTGTTATGACTAATGAGATTAAGTAGTGTTCAATAATTAAATATATAAATAATATTTTCCTTGAAAAATGGAAGTGACGAGTCAAAGTTTTATTTCTTTAGTTTATTGAAATATGCTGCTCACATAGTCACACATGCATTATATATATATGTACCTTTTTATAATGATTATTATTAAATTTTTTTTGGTATTGTTATAATGATTATTTTTGTCTGGAATGATTACTATTGATGCATGCTATGTATGTGCGTACTTGTCCAAGTCCAAGTGTGTTAGATCACAATCTATCATCATTCATTCATCATATGCATATATAATCACACAAAAGTATGCTCACTTTGCAAAAGTAAACGCTTTATTATTACTTGAAAACGACTATACTCTAAGCTATATAAACACACATTGCGTTTGATTTTGAGAAGAAGAAGAGAAGATAAACCATAAAAAATAAAAATATAAAAATTAGTATTTTTATATTTTATTTATTAATAAATTAAATATAAAATAAAAATATAATTATAAAAAATTAAATAATAATAATAAAAAAATAAAATATAAATTGTGTTTTAGTTGCGTGTTTATATATTTTTAAAATATAAATTAAAATACATTAATTTAGTATTTTAAAATATAATATTATTATTTATATCTTATTTATTAAATATAATTTTGTGTTTTTATATTTATATTTTAGTATTTTATCCTTATAAATAAATGTAGCTGTATATTTTTTGGTTGTTTACGCTGTTCTTCGATTCGACAAGTGAAAGATTAATCCGTCACGAATTTGAGCTTTATTTAAGGGTTTAATGCAGGCCAATCAATTGCTACATGTATAGAGTGGAATTCAAACCTCCAACAGTTTAAGCCAATGAGTGAGTTGACCACTTGGCCAGCATAATTTAATTTACAAAAATATTTGGTAACCAAAGAAAATCAAGTAAAAGTAGTCATAACTTGCCTTATTTAGCATTCATTAATTGTTGCAACAATTAATTAATACTAAATAAGACAAATTCTGACCGTTTCTTTGATTTAAATGCAGCTGTATATACTAAAGTAACAATAACCACACTAATATAAGAATGAGGAAAAGAAAAAAGAGAAAAAGAATGAATAATAAAAAATGAAAATAGAAGAATGTATGTCTCACATGCAGGAAGCTGCTTTAAATTGTAATAGGCATTAGCCAATGGCAGTACAAAATAAAACTGCCAGCGTGCTTGCTGCTGCCAGAGTCGGCGTGATCAATTCTGGCTAATATAATATATAATTACTTTTAATTTAAATAAGATATTCTTTTTTTTACACTGAATATCCAGGTTTTACACATCACTTTGGAAAGAACATTATTAGTTCTGAGTTGTGACACATAGCACGTAGGTAAACTCAATGGATCCTGCTGGGGATGGACTTTGACTTCTTATTTTTGAATTTCTGTCTCTTCTTATTAACGTCTAATTAATCTACTTGTTATTCACATCACAAAATGTCCCTAACCCTAATAAATAGTTCTAAATTAGCCTACTCTTTTTGTGTGTCATAATTCTAATAGTTTTAAATTAGTCAATATCTAAATATTTTTTGTTTTTTACACATATGTTCCGCGAATTTTTTAATTTTAATATGGAGAGTAGGTTGGTGTATAGCAGAGTTACGAAGGTATATGATGTTTCACCAGGGTATGAGGACTGCGCAAGACAAATCGAACCGTCCGATTGGAGGTACTGAAAACCCTATGTCCGATTTGTGTATTGGCAGAAAATCTTAGGTCCGATTTCAGTATTCACGAAATTCTGCTTCACACAAATCGGATGGTCCAATTTGTGTGTCCCTCTCTCTCTGCAGTAAAATTGGACGGTCCGATTTCTTCCCACTAAAACAAAAAATTGAACGCCGTCACAACCGTGTATATCTTCTCAATACTCCATAACTCAGTATAACTCACACATGTCAACCTCATAACAAAAAAAATTAGCCATGTTCGGCTACTCACGACAAAAAATTATAAATTTATTAAATTTTAAAGATAAAAATATTTAATTTTTTTAATTATATTTGCAAAAACTCTTCTTAAAAAAGATATATCTAATTATTTTTATTATTTTTTAAATATTTTTATTAACAATATAATTTGTGTATATATTTTGATAATTTTTCCTATACAATAATATGAAATTAGGCTGTGAATCTAAGATAAAGAGTAATGGGATTGAAGTTGAATAAATGAAAGAAAGAGAAGAATTAATTGTTTGTATGGAATATAGGGGGTATAGGGATATAATATGTTCACCTAAAGAAGTGACAAAGTGGCAGTTCGATGTTGTCTAAATAAGAGAAACCGCGTGGTCTGCCCCCCTGTCTCTGCTGATATGGGCGGCGCAACCCTTCTTCACTACTTCATTATTTTCTTCCAAATTTTTCTATGCATTGGAAATCACAAGAAAGTAAAAAGCTACTAACACATACATCGTTCCATGCATGTCTTAACTCATCATATATTCCATCAACCCTCTCTCAATGCTAAATATATATAGGGGTGTCTCCTCTTCAAACCTTGCTCTATCTAATTTGTTGCTTTCCAAAAAGAAGAGAAAGACATGCTCTATCTTTTTATTATACTAATAGTCAAAAGAAAAAGAGTCAATCGTCAACAAATTTTTCTACCCCTATATATGTAGGCATTGCATGACTTTAGCATATGAGTGTATGTAAGGTTGCGTTTGTTTATAAGAATGGGACACTAAGATATGGATATAGAGACATAAAGTCGTGTTTGACAGATGAGATATGAATAAAGATATTGTGTTCAAAGATACTAAATTAGTATATTTTGTGTAATGATAGAAAGGTCATTGAGACACTAAGAAAAGACACAACTTATTTTTTGTTTTTGTTTTTTTTTTTTTGTTAATTTTTCATAATTATATTTTTTTATTATTATATTTTTTATGAACTTTTTTGAATAAAAAAAATGAGAATAAATTAGATTTCTATAATTTATTGTACTTTATTATCAAACAGAATACAAGAATACTAAATTTTATGTCTCTATCTTTTATGCCTTGTTCTCATGTCTTATCTTATCCTATTTTTAGAAATAAACACAGCCTAAATGTCTAGATATATTTTTGAATATCCAGTTAAATAAATATGGTGTAGATTTATGTGATAGTAACGCTATGTTTAATTATTATTTAATTATATTACGTGTATATTAAAAATTAATTATTTATATAAAAATATATTAAACATATATAAATAATATATAAATATACATAAATACATCATGATTAAATTTTAGTATGTACAAAATATTTTGTAATTATGTATGTCCAAATGCATGTTGAAACTTAAAACACAAGTGATTACTCTATTAATGTTAGCTTTACTATATTGACATGTGCTCGCCATTTGAAAAAAGTACAAAATTTAATTTATAAAGCTATTCTATGCAATTTTACATAAAACTAGAATAGACCAACAATAACGATAGTAAAAAAGTATTATTTTTTCATTGGATTGTAAAATGAAAATGACTTTGAATTGTAACGCTCACATATAAAAGAGGAATTGAGTCCTCTATATTTTTTTTGTGCATGACGACATTGTTCACAAGTAAGGCTGAGTTTGGTAAAGCTTTTTCAAGAGGTGCTTGTGCTTTTTAAAAGCACAAGCACGTTATTTTGCGTTTGGTAAATTAAAAAGTCCAAGTGCTTGTGCTTACGGCTTTTAAAAGTTTGGGGTGCTTTTGAAAGCACCTAAGAGGGAGCTTTTTAAAGCTGGCTTATGCTTACCAATTTTTTTTCATTTTTCCGCACATATTTCTCGCTATTATATTGCCATTGAAATCCTCATATATTTCTAACTTCTCATCCTAACCTTCACAAATTCTAACACAATCTTCATATATTTTTTATTTTTCAACCTAATCTTCATATATTTTTTATTTTTTATTTTTAGTGATGATATTTAGGATAAAATAAATTTTTATGATACTTATATAAAATTTTAAAGTTAAAAAATAAAAGAATTTATTTATTATATTTATGTTTATTATGAATTTTTTATTTTAACATTATTTTATTTTAAAATATTATATAAATTTTTAAAAAATTTGAAACAAATTTATTTTTTGTTATAAACATGTTTATTATAATTTTTTCAACTTTTAAAAGCTGTTTTACCAAACATAATTGTGGTGCTTGTACTTATTAAAAGCCATTTTTAATTTGATTTTACCAAACGCAAGTGCTGCAGCTTTTAAAAAGCTATCTTTTAAAAGACAGCTTTCATAAGCTACTTTTAAAAAGCAAAAGCTTTACCAAACTCAGCCTAAAAGTGGAGCTTTTTTTTTTTTGGGGTAACAAAAAGTGGAGCTATTTTGTACTTACGCACTATTGTTTTGGGTGGACTATTTATGCAATCTAAGCGGGCCAATTCACATCGCAATTTAAATGGGCCCAATGAATAGGATAATACCAACCAAAAACAGTTATGGGCTGATGATTTGTAGGCCCAACAATAAACAAGTTCGGAAACTTCCTTTCGTTTTTGTTTTCACATGGCAACACAGTTGAATTTAGCCCATCATAGTATTACAAATTTCATAGGACCAAAAAAAAAAAAAAAACAACACATTTCTCAATTAAGAAAGATTTAGCTCATTTAAAATATAAATTACATTTAATTGAATAAAATTTAGATTACAAGAATAATAATTCACATCTTATATCTTAATCTTAGTGGACTTTTTTTTGTATGACTATCTTAGTAAATATTTGAAAACATTTATTTAGCGCAAATTTAAATTTTTAATTCTCATTTCAAAATGTGAATACTTGATATTCTCATATCAAGTGAACAAAAATTGACAAAAAAATTTATATTATGTTTTAGTTTTTATTGTTAAAAAAAACTCTTTTTTTATTCTTAAAGATATTTAAAAAATCCAAACAATTTATAATACAATATAAACAAATATTTAATACGAAAATGCTAATATCCAAATATAATATATTAAAAAACACAATTTTTTAGAATATATTTTTTAATCTAGTAACAGTCTTCCAAATTAAATTTCAAACCACAATAGTTAATCTACTAAAAAAAAGTCAAATATGTCAATAAGTTATAGTTTAAATGGCATAATCTTTCCATACTCATTTAAGAGTTTGCGTGTTTGAGAAATAAATAAAAAAAAGTCAAATATTTATATCGTTGACCAAAAAACAAAGTTAATAATAACTAACCTGGTGGAATACGTTATGAATATTTTTGGAAAGCTAGTCAGATTCTGAGATTCAAGAAGATTCGACAGTTATCTAGAACGAAGAGATATTATTGGCCACCCAGAACGTGTTTATTTTATTTAACTTAAAATATTTTATATTTTAATAAGCCACGTCAGCAAAGACATAACCCAGCTTCTATTCCTTTCTTTCTTCTTCTTCTTCGTTTTTCTCAGAGAAACCTCAAACTCTCCCGAAACTTCTCGAAACTTTTCACATTCTCCAATATAAATTCCTCCATAACCTTAAACCTTAAAATCATCACACTAAAAAAACAAACACACAAAAAAGAAAAAAGATATCTAAATTCAACTTCGCATCAAATCAGAAGCACACGAAGAATGATGAACATGAAGAACATCATCAACAACAACAACGTAGTACCCTCGTATAGACAGAGGACACCCTCTAAGGTTAGAACTATTCCCATTCACTTCGTGGGTTCAGAACGTAGTAGAGAGAACTCTGCCATCAAGATCCAGAAGGTTCTGAGAGGGTTTTTTGTGAGGAATGCGTTGAAGAGGATCATGGGGTTACGTGTTGAGTTGCAGAGTGTTGAGGCTAGGGTTTATGCTTCAATGGAGGTGATTAAGAGGGACCAGAGGGAGAGAGTGAGGCTCAGCGAGACCATCATGAACTTGCTTTTGAAGCTTGATTCGGTTAGGGTGCTGAGTTCTTGGTATGGGGTTAGGGAATGTAGGAAGAGTGTGATTAAGAAGGCTATTGCATTGCAAGAGATGGTTGAATCAGAATCTGCTTGTGTTGTTGAAGAAAATGATGCTATGGTGCAGGAAGAGGAGAAGGTGGTTGAAGTTTCTGAAGAGAAAGAGGAGGAGAAGATGGAGGTTATGGATGATGATTCTGGAGCAGATATTAAGTGTGTTTCAGAATCATGCATGAATTCTTCTGTAGAAGAGAAAGAAGAGGAGAAAATGGAAGATTCTGGAGTTGATATTCAATGTGTTTCAGAATCATACAAGATAGAAGAGAAAGAGGAGGGTGATGGGGAGAGAGAAGAGAGTGTAGGAACAAGTTTGGTTGAGGAGAATGAGAATAATTGTGTGGTGAAGAATGAAGAAGAGGAGGAGGAGGAGGAGGAGGAGGAAGAGGAAGAAGGGAATGGTGATGAAGAAAGAAGAGAAGGGAAGCATAGGGAGATGTTGGAGAAGATGATGGAGGATAATGAGAGAATGATGAAGATGATGGCCAAGTTATGTGAGAGGAATGAGATGCAGACTCAGCTTCTTACTTCTCTGTCTAAGAGAGTGGAGCAACTTGAAAGAGCATTTGCTTGTGACAAGATGAGGAGGAACAAGAGAAGAAATTGTAGTGATGCCAAACACAAACAAAATATGAACAAATAATGCTTCCATCTTAGTCAATTGGGAACCTCTTACTATTTCTTTTGTTTTTTAATTAATTTGTTTGGTCTTTGAAGTTTCATTTTTTCTGCAAATCTAATGTAATACTCCTTTCTTATTGATGTTCTACAATGAAGTGGCTTCCCAATGAGTTTTGGAAATATGTTGCCTCTCAATTCTTCTGAATCTCTCCTGGTTCTATAATGTTAGTACTTTTGGCGTGTACAACTTGCAATTCACTATTTTCTTGTGTGATTAAATTTTGGGTGACTATTTTTCGTAACAATTTAGTCAAATATATCAAATCAATCTATCGATTTTCACTTATAATCTTCGTATAAAGACGGCAACTATGATTACTTAAACTAACAATTTTGAAGCTTTTGGATTTTCAGCAAATAAATTTTGCAGAACACCATTGAACCTTATTACAAGTTAGCATACATAGTATTCAGAATAGGACTAGGTGATGATTAAGGAGGACATATGCTTGAATTGTTACAATTGTATATATTACATTCAACACAGAATTGTATATATTAAACTCCAAACCAGATGAAAAATTTTGCCAAGAAGCAACAATACTTTTCTATTATTCCAAGTTTTAAGATGCTGAGTGGCTTTGAAACAGTTGTGTGGCTGTTTTCCCCATGATCCACTCCAAATCAGATGGAGAAAGAGATGCCTTATTGGCAATTAGATTGACAGCTTCTTTGGCCTCTTTGTAACCACATTCAGGGACAACAAATGGAAAATCACTGCAGAAAGATGTGTGATTTGAGATTTGTCATATGATTTGGTTACATGAATAAAACCCCATCATGACTTTGCCAATCCTAGTTGGTGTTTTTTACAAAGTTCAATGGTTTTAAGGTAGTTTACCTGCCCCACATTACACGGTTAGCACCAAAGCTAGAGACAATTTGAGACAAGAGAGTTGACAAATCCAGATAAGGATGTTTCTCTCTTGAAACTCTGAAAAGGGCACTAAATTTCACATACATCTGTTCAAAATAAAAGGATTAGAAGATTCATTTCCAAAATCTTATATTGTCAATATTTAATTTCTTCTTATGTAAAAGGTTTGGGGATTATGTTCATGAAGAAACTATCAGGCACTTACTTGAGGGAATCTAGATAGATTTAAGAGCCTAGAAAAGATAAGCTGTTCTTGATCAGTTCTGCAATGTGATATTCACTAAATTCATAAATAAGATTCCATTTTCTCTGTCATTGCAAGAGTGATTATACTATATTAAATATCTCACAGTGGTGGTTTGCAGAAGGCCAAGTGATCAAGTATCACAATTGTTGAGGGAAATTCTGTGCACAGTTGTTCAATTTCTGAAATATGCAAATCAAGCCCCTGAAGTTGTTGAACCATAGTCTTTTAGTTTCATCAAATTAATCATTGGTCACAACTGGAAATACTTTTAGATTATAGTTTTGTGTCAATGATACAAGGAAATAGTGAAACACACCTTCATACACATGATGCTGACTGGTACTTTGAGTTCTCCAGCCTTTTGAAACATTGCTTTTCCAACTTCATTTGTCATCTATACTAACATCATTCAAATAAAAGAAAATTCATTCTTAGTTTTGATGCAATACAGCATATGATCTTAACATATTAACATCTTTTCTTTCTTGATCTGCATATTGATCTACTTTTCATTTCCCTTTCCTGCTTTACTTTATACTGCATGTTTGTGTGCGTGCGCGCGCGCCTATGCACTTATACATGTATGATTTCCTTAAAAGAAATAAAAAAGGGGTTGCCTACCTTCTTGCCAGATGGCCACAAATAAGGGTTAAACCGCACGACGCGATAACCATCCTACCATGAACAAAGAGAAAACTTCATTTGCTACGTCTGAATAAATAAAAGAAAAGAAAATAAACCATATGAATGATATAAAGAAGAAATATCCATTAGACCTTCAAAACAAGATCTTCAAACTGCTTAAGCCCACTGCCATCATCAGCTGGATTAGCAAGGCAGCACCCAACAAATTTGGTTGGATATTTCTTCAAAACACTGACCAATAAACAAGAATAAGTATATGGTAACAGCTATCAGATCAAGCATAGCTCAGAAATTCATGAAATCAAACATGTTGAACATAATATTTAAGAAAATGTTTGATCTTTGATTTTACCTTGTGACATAATTATGATCAAATTTATGATTAATTGGCTGCACAATGAGTGCACTATCTACTCCTGCTTCCTCCATACACTGAGCATCTCAGAATGTGTGCACAAACACAAATCCAGTCACCATCATCAGTTCCCATGTAACTAACATGAAGCAGTTACAAATTTCTTGAAATATCACCAACTATATAAACATGAAAAGAGAGATAACAGAAGAAATTAAATTGAAGCATATATATATATACCTGAAGTAAAAAATCAGCATGTCCTGCTAAAGTGGGCTCTTGTCCAGGATGGTAAGGGAATGTAGCAGCCTTCATTTCAAAGTTAACAATAAATAAATAAATAAAATAAAAAGTTTGCATGTAATATATAAAATCAGTGATACATGGTATGAACAAGTTTATCAAAAGATAGGGCAAAATTACATGACTTCTGCTGAAGTTCAGTGAAATTCAACTTGATTCCTTTCTATAAGTATGCATTAATTTCCTCTAAGATTTAAGAGTCACCAAAACATGTATGATGTTTATTTATTTTTCCTAATTATAAATTTAACAAAAACCTCATGAGGGGAAGCCCACACATGGAGATGAGAATCCAAGATGACTTTGGAAGCTGAAGCAGTTTCAGCTTCAGTTTCAGTGATTGATGCCATTCTGATTCTGAAGGGTAACCTTGGTTTCCTCGAATAATAACAATAATGTCTTGTTGGACATAAACCTGAAAGTGAAACCAGGGTGTTAAGCCTCAACAGTGCCACCATTTTCGTGTGCAAGTGCAATTTCTTATTTTATTATTATTTTTTAATTTCTTATTGTTATTGACTTATTGCTTTGTGCAGCTTCCAAAATATTGCCACGTGTATAGATAAAACTCTTAACCTTATTGCATGAATTCTTCAATGAGTTAAATAAATTAGGATACCGTTTGTTTTTGAGGTACTGTGAGAGAGAGAGATTGAGAGACTGAAATTTAGTATTGTATTTGTTGATTTAGAGATTGGTATTAAAATTTTTGTCTTTGTCTCCAAAATTTCAGTATTTTATAGTACCTCTAAGAAGTAGGAACACAGAGGACTAAAATTTTTAGAGATAGAAATTAAAACTTTAATAACATTTTATACATAAAATACTCTCATTTCAATTAATTAATTCTAATTTTACCTTTTGTACAAATTAAATTAGAGTTTTATTTTTGTTTTAATTTCTATCTCTCATTTTGCACCAAACAAAATATTAAAATTTATTTCAATCTCTGTCTCTTAGTCTCTGTCTCTCAGTTTCAGTCTTTCCGTTTCTGTCTCTCCATCAAATGTTACCTAATTGTAATAAAAATTAACTCTTTAGGTATAAAATATGTGTTAAAATATGATATATATATACAAAAAATAATCACTAAATTTCTGTACAAATATATATTATTAATTTATTTTTAATATGTATTCTGTATTTTAATATATAATTTATATAAATGACAATTTTTATGATTAATTTTTTAATATATATATAACATGATCGAAAATAATTAAAAAAAAAAAGAAAATGAGAGATTTATTAAATATGCTACAAATAAATATGCCTACTACATACACCAAGCTCTATAATCTGACAAATTGATTACAATTTTATACTAAAAAAGATCCAAAGAGATCAACCATAAATCATTACAATAACAAATTGAACAGAATCAATTTACTATTTCCTATTTTCTTTCTTTTTTTTCCCCCCAAGTGTACATAAAATACTCACCAGAAAAGTGAATATCACACACACACACACACACACCTCTTATGAAATTACAACATATAATAATATGAAATAGTTCAAGAAAAAGACCCCATAAAGCTTTTGCAGAAGAACTTGACAGACCTCATTTTAAAAAGATTAGACAAAGAAAATCTTCCACTCTCTTGGGGTGTTGTATCCTTTGATGATGAGAATACATTCATTACATTGTTATTGTTATCATTATTCTTGACATGAAGTATGGTGAAGCCAATTTCTTTTCTAACAGCTTCAATTGTTTCAGTCTTAACAGGAGCACCATATGCATCAGCAACATAGAACACATTCATGGCTTTACAATCTCTTGTTGTAACTTCAGCACGAATTACTGAAAATCCATTCTCTCTGAATATTCGAGTTACATCTGAGAGAAGCCCAACTCTATCTTCACAACAAAATTCTAGTTGTATGCCCTGTAATAATTAATCAAGTATTAATTAATTAATATGTATCAATTATAACAAACAGGTTATATTAGAAAATTTAGAATCCATTATAGTACTTCAGAAGTTCTTCTTTTAATAGCAGCTTCCAAGCAATGAATCACTCTTTGCCTTTCTGCTTCAGAGCTGATTGGATATCCATCTATATGCCTTATATAATATTCCTGTTACAAAGGAAGAAAAAAAACTACTAAAGTGAATGTTGGTAATTGGTATTGATCCGTTCGTTGCCTATAATTCGGCTAAGCAAAACTATAAATCGGAATCCGGTTAAAACTAAATACACATGTGCAGGAGTACGTGCTTTGCTCTCCTAACGAACTTATCCTATACAATCAAATAACTACGTGCCAACTCAGATGGCACAAGAATCTCTCCGCAAATCTCTCTAAAAAAGCTCACTAAAGAGCAGTTATCACATAATTAGACCCACTAAGTAACAACTCCACAATATCAGAGTAATCCTACCATAACAATTCTATAAATATATCCATTCCTGACATGAAAGAGGTACGTTATTCATTCTGAATAACTCATATTTATCTTCTACTTTTACTAACTTGAGCGTTGGAGTCCCTTTGCAGGTACCCAACGGCAAACACTAACAAAACATGCTATACCTCGGAGTCTATTTTCACACAGGAACAGGTATGATAGAATTAGCAGGGACAAAACTACTAAAAGTATTTATCAATTACATATAAATATGAATTCAGAAACCTGATATGCCTCTGGTCCTTCAGCAATGGCAGTTCCATGGTAAACAACATACTGCATATCAGTGAGAGTGCAAACAGCATCAAAGAGCAACTTTGGCCTATCAAGGCACCTCAAGTTCACAACCGTGTAAACTTTATCAGCACAATAATCAACAGTCACAATTGGTTTCTTCTTGTTACTCTCATCACTTGTTGATCCATTACAATCCTCATCACACGTGTCGTAATCTCGATTAGCATACATCATCTGGTGCAGCCTCCTTTCCTTGTGAGTTGATCCAACAGAGACAACAGCAGTGTTGGCATCAACACCACCACTCTTGTTTTCTATGTCCCCTCTAAGAACATAGAACAAGAGCTGCTTGATCTTTGCAAGATGTTCAGGATTGTTGATTGGCAACTTTGTTGCCTCATCAGTTATGTAAAGAACTGATGCCATTCTTGAATTGTGTGTCCATACTTCTGCTGCTAACACATTGCATTTAAGGTCTGCCAGGATGGCGAAAATCTCCGAGAGTAGTCCCGGCCGGTCTTTTCCGGTTAATTCGATTGTTGTGTGTTCTAAAACGGATTCAACTTCAACTCCAATGGATCTCCTAAGAGCTTGGAAACCAAAGGCTGCTGGACCAAGTGACTAAGATGAGTCAAGAGGGGAAACAAAGATATCAGTATATGACTTATGGTTTTAAATTGTGATTAGAGTTCTAAATAGTATACAGTTTATGCAGTCTAAAACTATTTAGCTAATTCAAGTATGAGAACTAATTACTAAAGTGGAAACTCATATGCAATTATCTTCATGTAAAGTTGTTAGTTGAGATCGTTAGATAATAATTTAGCCAAACATATCAAATCATCTAACGATTCTTAATTAACAACTTCATATGAAGACAACTACACATGAATTTTCACTGATTACTAATTAGTGCTTCTTGTATTGTTGGGTTCATTTTCAATATATTTGTGATCTAATATGATACAAATTGTTCATAAACAGAACCATATCCTTTTTCCCTTGTATCCCATTTCTCATTTTGTATAAAAGACAAAGATTAGGAGCTTAATGGTAGGACTAGGAGGTATTCAATGTATTGCATCCATGTTCCATGTTCCATGATGATGATGATGATGATACACATATTATATGTACACCAAATATTAACTAACAATTAGTCAATATGTATCTTTTTCCAAAGATAGGAAGACTCAAATCCGCGATCTCTAGATGAGTATGGAGAGACTATGTCATTTGAGCTATAACTCGTCCACTATAGAAATATATATTTGATATCTAATCATTTTCTTTTAATTATATTATTGTAAACAAGTTTGATTATTTTAGTAGCTAATTATTTAGTTGTAAAAATATGCAAATCACAAAACATGTAACATATATTTGATAAAGGTCTTATAAAACACAATAGTATAGTTTTTGCTCATCATAAAAGAAAACCAATAAAATTAGATATTAACAAAATAAGAACAAAAAACTATAGATAAGCAAAATAAGAAAATAATTAGATGGGCTCACGGCCCAAGCCTGCCCAAACCCGAAACACCATCTTTTAACAGTTTGGTGGGTCAAGTGTGGCCCAGTTTTCTATCTCAACAAAAAAGTTGGTTATTCAAATGTACCTGTTGAATTCTGTCGGCTAAATTATCTTCAAGAAGCTTATTCCCATTTTGATCCGTACAATGAAACACTGGATTTTGCATAGTGGTAGTTGAAGCCCAAAAAAAAAGGACAAAAAATATATAAAAAAAAATTGGAGAGAATTTAGAAGCTTATTACCATCCATAAACCATTCTCCATCAGAGGAAATGTAAGCTCTATTTATAATGATGTTCATATCAATCAGAGTTTGAACCATCTTCAATAATATCCCACACCTATTTGCACCATCAACCTACAAAAAATTCAGAATTTCAATTAAATTCAGTGTTTTTTGATGACCCTTTTGCAATGCTAAAAGGATAAACCCAAAATTTTCAAACAAGCTTTCAAAATTTGAAACCTTTATCAATGTGGCTGTTTTGCTAGAACTGTTGTCCACAGTTACTCTGGAAAAAAAAAAAGAAGAAGAAAAGCTCAGATTAAAGAACAAGAATATAAACTAAGGAAAATCTTAAAACAATGGTGTTTTATTTTGACCTTGGAGGATTCATCCGAATGAGAAGCTTCTCAAATTCATCGTCCGTAGGCATAGAAAAGTACCGAAAATCCATTTTGGGGTATGGCTACGGAACAGAGCACAACAGAAGTACAGAACAGAACACAGTACGAGGTGTGTTGTGTTGTGATAACGATAACAGAGAGAGAGAGAGAGAGAGAGAGAGAGAGAGAGAGGTATACTGATATACTCTGTTTATTTTGTGTCTTTTTCTTTTTTTTTTCTTTGGTTTTGTGTGTGTATTTATATTTGCTGTTTGGCTTTTGAGATTATTATTTATATATTAGCAGAAATTATGAAAAAGTTCATATCATAATGAGTAATTATATGTATATAAAAAGACTATATATGTTGATAATTTTTTTATGATTTTTATTGGTTGATATTATAAAATAACTTTATAACATATTTGATTACATTTGATAATTAAATAAGAGTATTTAGTTGGATGATGAAGTGGTGGCTGTCTCCTAAGTAAATTTTATTATTATATTTATCTTAAATTGATGTGATGTTAAAAGAGAAAGTTATTAATTCAGTCAAATATTTGTTATGAGAATTAAGTTGAGTGGAATTCAAAATTTTTTTATTTCATTTTCTTGAAAAAAAATGAATAATAACACTATGGCAACAAAAAATAAAGGAAAGACTTGTAAAATGAATATGACGTTATGAATAGTCCAATGTGGCATTTAATATTTCTGTGGTATATTTGGTAAATTTCTAATAACATTTCTAGAAGAAAAAACTTAGGATGTGTGGTTGGAACCCAATTTCTCTAACATGTTTTTTGTCAAAAGATTATGAAACAACGTAGGATGAGTTGGCATACATTACAAATATATTAATGCAAATGCAAATATGGAATGGATATGATTTTCTCGTGTCCTTCTTAATCCTCTCGTGCCCTTGAATTCCTGTCACAACTCACAAGTAATTCATAATATTTGTAATGCATAAGAAGCATTACATAATATATGTAATTCATAATATCACATGTTATATTACTTATAATTATTTCACATTAGCGGTTATTTCTCAAATGAAAAATAACTTGCTATTAATTGTATGAAATAATTGTGTTTGCAAATCTACCAAAATTCTCTTGAAATGTAACACATTTTGAAGTTGTCTATAAGAGGAGATTCAAAACTAATTAATTAGTTGTTGTATATAAACCAAAAGGACAAATAGTGAATTATACTATTGAACAAATATTATAATATGCCATAAGATATTAGTTTGGTTGAACATTATTTGTTCTCTAATATTATTATATTAAGTAGATTTTTATAATGAGTTTGATTTTAGTACGTTATAAACATGTTATTTTTATTTAAAAGCGTTACTATTTCTTTTAAACTGTTATTTTCTCTCATAAATCACGCTTTTAAAATGTAGTTAAACAAATATTCTGATAAAAAAATATTTTTGACATCTTTACTAAAGTAGGCACCTACATTAAATAGCTAAAATTGATTGGGAACTACATCTGCATGAAACATCTTTGAACTCCTATTTCTTGCACCCTAAAAAACAGATAATAAAAAAAAAAAGAATTTAAAATCTAAACGTTTTATTCTTCTGCTTTGATGCTTTACATGAATTCATGTATGCCTCAAACCTATCTTCTAGGGAAGCAACAATGATAATAATAGTATGAGACAAGCTGCACTTCAAGAAGAAACCACAAACCAGACATTTGCATTATAGCTAACATCCGAGGCTGATCGCGACTGCGACAGACGAAAAAAATGTCACGATCATTGATCCATGTCTATCCCAAGGTCACCCCACCGGACATTGTATCGGGCGGCAAGATAGTGAGCGCCAACCGGACCCCGACTACCATAAGGATAGTACTCTGGAACTACCCGTTTCTCTTCTAGCTCCTTCAATACAGGTGTAAAGAGTGACCATGCAGCATCGAGCTCATCGCTGCGTATAAAGAGTCTTCTTTCTCCTTCGATGGCATCCAGAAGTAGCCTCTCATATGCATCTGGAATCTCCTTCGAATATCTGAAATAAATAAAAAGAAAAGGTCGGCTTAAATGATCAAAGAAAATGACCATTACAAATAGAGTCTGAATTTTCACAAGTGAGGCAACAAATAAGTTGGAAATCATAGAATCATGAATAGTGTGTAAAACATTAATGTTGACATTAGATCAATGTGACATTAAAATTTTTCCATGACAATGTAAGATGGTAACATTAATAAGGTGTCCAGGTATAATATAAACACGGATGAACTTCAGGGGTCACAAACTAATTTTTTTTTTCAAGTAAAAAGAAAATACCTTGCTGCATAGTGCAGATTCAGATGACTGCGGTCCAATTTCATTCCTAGACCTGGAACTTTGTTGTTGATCTTCAAATAAATAGCTTCATCAGGCTGTACTCTTATAACAAGTTCATTCGTGGCCCGATCAAGATCAGTCCCAAAAGTCCGATTGTACAAGTTGCCTGGCACATGCCTGAACTGTACCCGTATCTCAGCTCTGAACCCAAGACAAAAAATTACTTAAATATTTTTAAAGAAAAAAAAATATAATCAAAGAATAGAGGTGGCATCGAACAAACACAAGATCTATTTCTTCCACTAACCCCTTTTTGTGTAATGCTTTCCCAGCCTTCATCAGAAAAGGCACTCCGTCCCATCTTGCGTTATCTATGAAAAGGGCAGCTGCAGCAAATGTTGGAGTTAAGCTGTCCTTCGGTACAGTTTTGTCATCCGTGTATGCTGGATATGTAACACCTCCTTTGGTGTGACTCTTGTACTGCCCTATAACCATAGTCCCAAGTTCCAATGGTCTCATTGAACGAAGAACTTTAACCTGACATCCATTAACCAGTTGAAACACTGGTGATGAGAAAATTTAACATTGTTTTAAACAACTCAAAGCAAGATGTATAACGATGAGACCTTTTCATTTCTAATATCCTCTGCATCCAAACTAACAGGGGTTTCCATTGCAAAGAGGGCTAGTATTTGAAGTAAGTGATTCTGCATAATATCTCTTATGATACCATAATTGTCAAAGTACCTGCACAGATAAGTAAACAAATGAGAATCCCTTCTATAGATTAGAAAGTGTGAATGAAGCTAAGGAAGAAACAATACCCTCCACGCCCTTCAGTGCCAAAATCTTCTGAGAATATGAACTGTACATTTCTTATGTACTGCCTTGACCATAATGGTTCAAAAATGAGATTTGAAAATCTGAGAACAGATAGATTTTCCACAAGCTCTTTCCCCAGGTAGTGGTCAATCCTGTATATGATTCTCCATGATTTTAAGTAGTGAAACTTACAGTCTGTAAAGTAGTAGATTACATAATCGGTTTAGGTAGAAAACCTGAAAATTTGATCCTCACGAAGATACTGCTTGAGCGATTTTGTTAAAGCAGCTGAAGATTCTGAATCTCGACCAAAAGGCTTCTCAACAATGACTCTTGTCCAACCATTACCAGAAGATGCTGATGAACTGGCACATTTTACAGCATCTATGAATATGTTTGGAGGAATTGATAGATAGAACAGGCGATTAGAAGCTTTCCCATTCTACAAAAGCAAAAACCAGATGGCTAAATTAAGATCAGAAAGAAAAGCTTAGAAGAGCATACATAGAATGCAAAGAAAAGGATAAGTTCATGCATCCTTCATATGTTGATCTTGAGTTCTTGACACAAATTAAAATGATGCGCCATAATTAAAATTACCTCATGTTCCTTAAGCTTCTTGTCCAGCGCTGCAAAGTTTTCCTGAGAGTCATACTGACCAGAATGGTAGAAGCATCTCTTAAGAAACTCATCCATCTTTTCACCGCAGTTCTCTCTGAAAATCAATAGAATAAATTTTCATACATTAAACATGTTTCTTAAGCATGACAAATAAGGAAATTAAGTTAAATAATACCAGCGTAAATGACTATAAACAATTGGTAGGTATAATGTCTACCTCTTATCAATTCTACAAGTGAGAGTCTTGCTAACCATGGTTCTCAGTTCAGCATCAGTCATCTTACTTCGAGCATAACCAAAGATGGTGAAGTGCTATCATAACCATAAATCGAACATTTACTTCTCAACCATGCAAATAGAACCAAATATTTCAAAAACTACGTCAGAAGCCATGATAAAAAAAATTCCAACCTTAGGAAGACAATCCTCATAGTAAAGTGCAAAGAGGGCCGGAAATATCTTCTTCTTAGCAAGGTCTCCAGAGGCTCCAACGACAGTAATACTAACAGACTCGTTCCCATTGTTGTAAGAGCTGGCTTCAGCTCGAGACTCCTCCGCCGAGGTAAATGACAATAATTCAGAATTCAAAAGCTTCTGAGTAGTGTCAATATCAACAGGGACTGCGGCAGCTGTGGCAGCACCTACATTCATGTGCTATTTGCATATTAAGACTAAGGATTCTCCAAACCACATAACACAACTAAAATCACAAATTCCCAACCTATCATGTATCATCTCATGAAATTGTTGCTATTAGTATTTCGTCTAAGTTTCTTAGAATCATTGCATTACCGTGTTCAATTTGGATATGAATACACACTCCTAACTTAACCATCTAGGTTAAAAACGTAACTTCAGGGGAGAAAACTAATTAAGTAAATAAACATTCAGCTAAGAGAGATCATGAAAAGCGTTGTGGCATGCTGAAAAAAGAAACAAACAGCAAAGATTCGAAATCGGAATCAACAAACAAAAGGGTATCAGAAAATGACAAACTTTCAAGAATACAAGCTAAGTCAAAGGAAATTGCAGTAGATAGCGTCAAAACCGATGAGGAACGAACCATCGCTTTGTTGTGGCTGGTGGGTGTGAACGGCAACCTCGTTGGAATCTGACTGAGATTTCAGGGACACCTTAGCTGCAAGGAACCGCTTCGATGCGGAAGACGACAGGGTCACGTGCTGCGGCACGTGACCGAGCTTAGACGATGGCGAAGAAACAGGTTGCAGCGAAGGGTATGAGCGGCAATGCGTCGAACAGATGGTAGCCATGAAATAGCGTTGAGCTGTTGCGTGCTTTCGAAGAAGTGTTTGTGTTTGCGTCAAAGGTTAAGAGAGAGAGAGAGAGTTAATAAGAAGGCTTCGGAGAAAACGAGGGACACCGAAGGAGGGGAAAGTGTGTGAGGGAAGGGGTTAAGGATTAAGGAAGGTTAAGATTAAGGTTAAGGCCCTTGAGATCTCCGAAAGGGTGCTTTCAGCGTTGTCCCTTTTGCAGAGTTGGAAGAGAACAATGCGCTTTTTTGTTCCTCTGATTCGGTAGTTAGGTTGGCCCAAACCAAAAGGAGCCACCATAAATAGATGTTTTTAATTTTTATTGAGGTTTGCAATTTGCTATCTCTACCACCCTTCAAAGATCAAACATCAATTTGATTTGTCAATGGTCTCAACTTTTGTGATTTTGTTGACCCTGAACTTTTCTTCAAGTGATTTCTGGTCAATTAGAAAAAAAAAAAAAAGTGTTATGTATTACATAGGTTGGTTTTGCCCCCCCCCCCCTTTTTTTTTTATCTTTTATGTAGTTATATATTTGTTTTATGCTTGTTATTATCATCTAATAGTATTATATTTACACTAGTTTAGGAGTTAACTGCATGGCATAATTTTGTTTAGACTATTATCTAATTATATATTGTCATATTAGCGACTATAGTTGACTATCTTGTCTTATTTAGAATGGATTGGTTTAATTTAAACTTTTCACCTATTATTTGTTGTTTTTATCAAAAACTTAAATTGCATCAATTAGCTATGAAGCCATCAACTTTTGTTTTCATTCAGGTACGCCAACATTACTATTTATTTGTGTAGTCCTTTTCGCAGGTTTATATGTACAATTGACAATAGTGCACTATTCGGGAGAAAAAAGAATTAAGGCTTTTATGGTATTGAGTTGTACCACAATATTTTGTTCTTTTCTTTCCTGAGAACTAAATTTAATGGGTCTAACCAATCAGTGCTTCCAAAGATCAAGAAAGAAATTATTCTGGACAATAAGGACCAAGACTTTCAGAGTATTCAATGAATTACTCTAAGAACCATTCTTTCTACTCCTTAATCAGTGCTTCAATGGCACAACTCCTTTATTCCTGAAGTAATAAGAAATGACTATGTTGTCAAAATGCACTTCCCTTGGTTTGTGACACAAACATCACCATCAATTGCTGGCGCTTTTGATTTCATTCAATTCAAGAAATCCACTCGGATGTGACATTCTCTGCTGGATTGAAACTTTGAACTAAAAAGTTAAAAAATGACTATGATGGCCAGAAAAGAAGCCACTTCATTAAAATTGGTGAAAATATAAAAAAAAACTGAGATACAATTCTTCCGTTTTGAACAACACACTACCTAGAAGGTACACCTCTAATCCACTGAACTCAACAACATGAACAGCAAAAAAACAGAAGCCGGTGAAAAACTAGGGAAAATTACTCTAGGGGGTAGTAGCTCAAACTCTGCAGGGCAAAACCTGCTAACTCAACAAATGTCACAAGAGTCAAAGATGATTGATTCTAAATGTCAGCAACAAAATGATGAATGCCTAGGCAAAATGAGATCCTCCTTGAGGCCAGGAATAGTACTATCAGGAGAACCAGAGAGATGGCAGGCCAAACATTTTTCAAGAGGCGCCATAATAAATAGGGCGAAGGAATTCTACTTCTAAACTCATTTGTCTACTCCACAAAATTGCAGGCCCTGAAGCCTCACAGTACAACAGCAACCTTTTCTTGCGAAACAAAGGCAGATGGATGTGCAATAAGGGGCTCATAATGGTCAGCTCCAGCGCCACACCAACCTGCAATAAGGGGAATGGAATTACTTAGAAATTTCATTAGGAAACAAACACCATGGGAAGAAAAACATGAAAGGGAAAGCATGAGCAAAAATAGTTATGTACAATCTTGTTCTGCATTACCTGTTCCTTTCATGAAAAGGAAGAAGGGAAGCTCTGTAATTTGGCTCCTTGGACGGTGGGGAAGGAAGAAAACACAATTTTCTTCATCAACCATGGCATCAGAACCATGTGCTTGCACCTGAAGATGATAACAAATTCAGATGGAGAGTTTGATGATGGATAACCACTCACAAACATGTACATAAAGTTATATTCCTGTTCATATAATTGATCCTTCGGTATATGTCTATATCATTTGTTACAATATCAGGAGCATGCAACAAATACACGATGACAAAAGTGGGAAAATAAGAAATTAGGATCTCCACAAATACACCATTATAAGGGTCGTTAAGCAATGATATCAGGTCACAATCAAACCTGTAAAGAGGAGAAGTATAAAATTCAACAAGCAACAAATGCGTGATATTACAATTTGCAAATAAAAGCATCACTTCAACATCCGGAAAAGAAACAAATAATTGGATGTGTTACATTTTACACAGGTCTAACACAATAATATCCACAGTAGCAGGCCAAGACTCCAGTTACATACTATTAAATTCAACTATGCAGTGATTCATCAAATTATAATACTATAAAAAATAATGCAACAACTTGCATCAACAAAATAGTTAGAAACAACACACATATTCACATAAGAACCTCTAAAACATGGCAACATCTCTGTGGAATATCAATCCAAAAGCTCCCCATATTTTTCTTACCACATAAATCTCACGCTTGAACTCAGTTGCAAGGCACTCAATAGCAATATCATCACCGAAAGCTGCAGCATGACCTTCTCTGTTCTCATCTACAGATAACAAACCTTCCTCAGTATATTGCAAAGTGATGATATCATATTCATCATCAGCAGAACCAGAGATCAACATGTATTTGGCCCAACTTGGACCATCATTCACCGGAATACACCTCTCTTTGTAAATAGACTCTGCCGCCATTTCTCTTCAATCATAAAACCAAAAAACACCACAAAATAAAAATCACACAATGGAAAAAAAAAAAAAAATCCACCACAATTGAAATTTATAATTAAACAATCTTCAAAACAAAATATTCGGAAACGATTTCATTTCTTATTTTCAAGCTCAAAAAATAAAATGTAACAACAGAGATTGTCAAAGTAGTTTCACCTATGCAAAATCGAGAGTAGGCTTTTTTTTCTTATTTATTCAATGTGTTTTTCTACAGATTTTTCTTCAGCTATTCGAAATCGATTTCCAAGAACGAGCGAATCGTTAAGAAAGAAAGAAGCGATACCTTTGCATGCCGAGGTGAACGAGCTCTTCGATGGCCGAATCGAGGGCGAACCTGTCCTCTTTCTTGGCCAACAACTTCACCTCTTGAACGACGTGAATCCCCCAACCGTTCTTCAGATCCGGCGAGTACATGTGCCGGATCGCGTCGTCTATCGCTTCTCTCTCCTCAAATCCCGCAGATCCAAGATCCTCCAGAAACCTTGCTACCGTCCTCCGCCGCAGCTCCCGCACGTCGAATCCGCCGTCGTCGTCGCCTCCTAACATCGCTTTCCGCGACGCCGTGAAGAGGCAGTTACCGTCGGAGGAGACCTCGCCGCCGTGAGAGAGGCGGAAGACGACGGATCTGAGAGAAGATGACGACGGCGAGGAGGAGGAAGACGAAGAAGAATCGTCATCGTCTTCCTCATCCTCCGGCGGTGGCTTCCATAGTACGCCTTTAGCGTGCAGCCTCTGTAAGTGGCGCCGCTGCTGGTCCTCCAGACCTATAACGTCCTCCCAACCGCCGCCGACGCCTCCAACGGCGGCAACGTTGGTCGGAGCGACGAGATCTACAGTTCCGATGGCGTCCATCGGCGCCGTAGATTTCTGATCCCGCCAAGGAAGAGCCGCTGACGGCGAACCTTGGAACGGTTCGGCGGCGACGGTGGTGGAATCGCAGAGAAGCTTCCCCATTGTTGCAGAGATTCAATGTGTGTGGAATAACGGTTTTTCTTTTTGTCTTTTTTTTTTTCTTTTTCGAATTTTTTTCGGTTTTCTTGGTTTGTGTGGTTTCAAAGGTGGGAAGAGTTGCAGAAGAGAGAGAGAGAGAGGAAGAGAGAGAGTTAGGGTTAACGGATAGATGGACGGAGCGGGAGAATGAGACACGTGGATAAATCTGAACGTTAACGTTATTCTGTCCTTTCTGACTGTTCCTCCTCACTCCGAATATTCTATTTATATTTTTTTCTTAATTACCGTTACCATTATTATTATTAATATAACATAAGATAAATTATTATTATTATTGTTACAAAAAATCTATTATTATTGTTACAAAAAAATCTATAAAATCCCTAATGAAAAGTTTTTGTCTAAATATACTTATTATTAGTTCTCCACCAAAAAAAAAAATTATCATTAGTTATAGTTATTACTTTATAATAAAATTGTGAAAGAATAGAAAAAGAAAATAGGAAAAAATTTTATTAATCGTTAATTGATTGAATTATGAAGATAAAATTAAATATATTGATTGAATTATGAAGATAAAATTAAATTATGAGTTGTAAAATTTTTTTATTGTTGTCATAAATTAAGGTGAAAGAATGGTTTAATAGTTTATGTTTAGTTGTTTTTTTTCTTACTAAAATTATTAGTTAAATGTTGACCATGATACTAACTAAAAAAGAAAAATCTAAAAAAAAAAATAATAAATTGCCTATGAAAGAAAATAATGGGTGAAAAATAATTTAAAATTCTAAAAATGGTGATACAAATTATTAAGTTGAAACTCTTAATTATGCTGATATTCAAATAATTAATTTTGAATTATGATACCTTTTTAAATATATTTTATTATTATAATAAATGTAAAAAAATTAAACTATTTTATGTATATATTAAACTTAGTTATTAAATATATAGTGATTAATTAATTTGATAGCTGGTACATAAACATTTTTTTAAAAAATTATTAAGTTCAGTTAACAAAACAGTGGTATGAAAGATGAGGCTGAAAAATACAGAATAATATTAATATGAAATAAGTAGTCATATTTTGAAAATAGTTGGGTTATAATATTGGCCACGAAACGTGGTTGTTGGGGTGGCATATTCTCAATGCTTCATTGGTGGACCAACGATGATTGGAGGCTGCAACACCATCAACCATACCCCATATGTTTTTATTATATTGCATTTCGACAACTCATTTTTCTCATGCTTCATCATACTCCCACTCTGTTTCCTTCAACCTCAACGAGAAAAGGAGCTATTAATAAATGGATAATATTAAAAAAACAAAAAAAGTCAAAATTTATTTTATTTAATTTTTATTAATTACTACAATAATAGAATAAGATAGTCATTCGTTTTTTATGGGGTACAAGATGGTTGAAAATAGGTGTAATTTAACTTTGTGATCATTTTTTACGAAAAATGTATCTATAGAACCGAAATAAATCAATTTGATCAAAGGGAAATGATTAGGCAAATAATATATATATAAGTCAAACTCAAGATCTGAATCATATCTATTATTATCATGGAAGGCGTTACTTGTGACGTGAAAATTTACATTCATTTGTTTTTTTTTTTTTAACGTAAATTTAATAATTAAGAACTATTAAATGGTAATTTAATCAAATTTATTAAATTATCTAATAATTTTTGAATATTAATTTCATATAAAAATAGCTGGTCCTTCAATTCATAAGATTTTAATTGAGTTAAATTTTAAAGTAGTTCCTAAACTTATACTCAAAGTTCAAAGTGATCTCTGAAGTTAATAATTATTTAAATTTGTCTCTGAAATTGTCTTCTGAGACTCATAATAGTCTCTAAACTAATTTTTGTCCATCATTATCATTGAAAAGGATTGAAACGATGTCATTTTGTACTTAAAAAAACTCGTTTGAGTCCTCCCTCTCTAACCCTACTATTTCACGCTCAACACTCAACACTACTTTCTCACTCACAACGGCAGAGGCAAACTTTCTTCAACCCTCTCTATTGCCGTTTCTCGCTGGCCTCCGTCTCGATGCTGTGCCGCTCGCCTCCCAACCTAGTCTTTTACACTCCTCAATATTCTTCTTCTCACCACCACGAAGATCGAAGTGCTTTCTGACTACGCCGTCCAGATTTCGCACTTTCTCATTGTTTTCAAGCGCTCAGTCAACCGCTCCCATTCCTCTGTCGTCACCGTCATCGCTCTCAAGCGCGCTACACTTGCCGGCAACTCCAAGGCCCACCAACAGCTCCACAATAGCGGCAGCTTTCCATTCCTCTCTACTCGTAGCCGTCTACACTCTTCTCTTGTCTCCTCTCTGTGTTCCTCTACATCCTTTTTTTTCTCAGCGGACAAGGTGAGCCCTTTTTTTTTAATTTTTTTTAGTTATTTAATTATTATTGTTTAATGTTTTGGGTGATTATTGCTACTGCTGATTCTGTTTTAATGTAGCTACAATGGTTATTTTTTTGTTATTTGTTATTCTGTAATTATTGCTATTTTTTTGTGATTGTCGCTATTTAGGTTGATTGATGCTTTTTATTTAGGTTAATTGATATTTTTTATTGTTGTTGATTTTTTGTGTGATTTTTTGTGATGGTTGATTTTTTTAACTCTGTAATTTTTGCTGGTTATGATAATGATGTTGTTATTATGAAGTTGAAGAAGAAGAAGAACACTATCAAGAGAAGATAATTGGTGAAGATAATTGAGGATTATATTTTTTTTTATAAATACAAAACGACGCCGTCTTAGGAATTAGAATTTTTTTTATATAAATACAAAATGACGTTGTTTCAATCCAATTCAGCTCTCCAATGACAATGATAAATGGAAATTATTTTGGGGACTACTATGAGTTTTAGAGGACAATTTTAAGAATAAATTTGAGTAATTATTAACTTCAAAAATCACTTTAATGCTCAAGTACAAATTTAAAAACTACTTTAAGATTTAACCCGGTTTCGATTGGTTATTATTTTATGTAGGTATCTCCATGAGTTATGGATAAAATTCCATCATTTTTTTTACATGAAATTTCATCTTCTGTATGCAAATATAAATAAATTAGTTTTGATATAATCACATGTGCGTATTGATAAGTTTGCAAAAAATTCCTTAAAAAAAGTTTACAAAAAGTTGATTGGGCCACAACTTAGCTCACAGTCTAATAATCTTTTTGGATTAGGCCCAAATGTGTATTTAAATAGTAAAACATAATTAAATGAATACATTGCTAATTAAAGGGGAAAAAAACAACAACAACAAAAAATGGACATAATTCTTTGTAGGAGAAATTGCTAAAAAAACTTTTAGTAATTTAACTTCTTGAACGTCTTAAATATTATATTTTATATCAATGTAAATATAGTTGCACAATCTAGTATTCTTATATTTGGATGTAGCCCTCCATTTTAATGCTTAAACATTAAACATTTTATTTTCGTCAATTTCTTTAAGATTTTAATAAGGTTCATTTTTTAAATAGTTCTTATAAGATCGAATATTGTATTCTTTAGTAATTATTAGACAAAATTTTAACTCTCTATTTTGTTATATTTTATCTAAATTGTTAAGATTTAAAATGATAACTTGTTAAACAAGTTAACCATATTTAAAAAAAAATTAAATGAACTACATATTATTTAAAAAACAAAAATAAAGCCTATGATATGCCATTTATTTAGTATCTCTAATTGCAAGTTACTATCTAAGAATTACTTACAATCACTCTTATATGTTCAATTATCATAGTTATATCAAGAATCCATAAATATTATCATTTTTTATAATCCTAAACTATAGAATCTAATACTAAAGTAAAACATATGAAAAATAATATGAAATAAAAATGTATGGTTAGAATGTAGAAACCTCTTTATGAAAAGAAAACACATATCTAGACGCATACAGAATCTAACACAGTACATAAAATTCTTTAGACCACAAAATTATATCCTTTGTGTAAAGCATCTGCAAAATAATTTAACATGTTTGTGTCTCCTGAGGTATAAGAACATGTTACATAGTATACGAACATTACACTTATACTTAGAACTTAGAAGGATTTTTTCTTGTCAGTGGTTGCCTAGGAAACTTGTGTGTATTATTATGTGACAAAGGTCAAGGGAAACACACTATGCCTAGGAATCTATCAAGTATCTTTAGGGTGTGTGTGGTTCAAGTATTATTTTGTTACAAAGATTCCATTCCCATGGAAATCAAAGATACCCAAAGGAAATGTGGGAATTGAAATGATGGTATTCTAATTCGTTGGAATCAAACTTGTTTAGGAATAATTTTTCAAACTTTGAACCAAATATGGGAATATGATATTCTCATCTTAAAATTTCTAAAAATTATTTATAATTTCTCCGACCACACACATCCTTACAGTAATTGTATTAAGATTTTTTTTTTCTAAAAAAAAGAAATATCTCTTTGAAGGAAAATTATTATGGAACATAAACTTTGAATGAGAAGACAAAAGCATAAACAAGCAAAACATTTTTATTTTAATGTAAAATGCATCTAATTTTTTATTCAATCTAATAAGAGTTTAATTTTAATACACTAACAGTGTAAAAAATTTATACAATAATTTAATAATTGGACTCATAAATTTATTTGGATTACTTTTAAAATAATGAATTTAAAAATTAATTATTTTTACAAATATGATAATATATAACTAGTTATCTTGAATTTGTAGAATTCTTTTACACTGAGTGTATGTATAAAAATTAAATTTAGCAAATAGTACTAAAAACATATAAATACAGAGAAAAGCATAATTTTTCTTATTTTTATCTCAATAATTCTGTAAGATCCTCTGAAAATACTTACTAGATGGTAAATACTATTTAGGGTTTAAAGTAGTCTTTTAAGATTTTTATTTTAATTTTTAGGAGCATTATTATTGTATTGAATGGTTGGTTCTTGTGTAAAAGCTAAGCATGTAATATTAAAAGGATTTAAGTGCTTACCCCTAAATAGCGTTGATGTTAAATCAATTGTAACTTTCTAACAACCGGTTTGTCACATTATGGACATTTTTCAGAATAGTGCTCTTATTGTCATTGGTACGATTATTTTTATTGGTCAATCATTTTTAGATATAATTGAAATAATAATAGAGATTGAATCAAAATCAAAATACATTACACTTCTAAATTAATCATCTAAATCTTAATATTAGAATAATTATTCGTACATCTAGTGAAATAAACATTCAATATATCAATTATTCACATTATTTAGTATTTTCATTGTCTGTCTATATTTTTCTTTTTAAAAATAAAGTCTTTTACATAACCAAATTTAATAGTTACAGTAAATATGCATTTTTTTGTTCGTCTTCGTATCCTTTCTTTTTTTTTTCTTTCCTCTTCATACATTTTTTTTTCTTTTTTAATTGATTTTTTTCCTCCTCTTATTTCATCATTATTATTATCACCGTCATCATCATCAATATCGTTTTTTTTTCTTATACGTTTTTTCTTATTCTTATTTATTTATTTATTTATTTATTTGTATAACTTTTAAAATTTTACAAAGGAAAAAAATAAAAACAAAATACAAAAAATTATAATCAGTGACGGATTCAGAAAATTTTGGTAGTAGGGCAAAATTTATATAACATCATAATAATTTTTATAATAAAAATAATATGTGTATATAAAAAATTAAATATTAAATTATCTATTAACCATTATATATATGTGTATAAATATATGTATTGTTTAACTTATTTTTAATATGTATTTTATATTTTAATATATATTTTATACAAATAATTATTTTTTATGTACATATAACATGATTATTGTTATGATTATATTTTATTATTGTAAAATATAATTAGCTTTCAAAATATCTAATATATAAATTATAATACTAAAATAGTAATTTAAATAATAATATATAATTTAAAATTCTATTGTTTTAGGTTTTCTATTTTAAAAAATTAAATAATTTTTCTCTTAACACTACTATCAAAATTTCTCTCTTTTTATATATATTACTAAATAATTATATAGAAATCCACTTCCCAACGCAATTAGAAGTCGACTCTTATTGATATTTATAGTTAAAAAAGTTCTTTCAATTAATATAGTTGCTATGCAAAAATTAAAGCTAATTTAAAAAGAAGATAAATAATATTCTTTTGAGTTGATTTTTAAAATGGAACACTAATTTCGTTTAAATTTGAGAATTAATTATTCTAACGAATTTCTAATATAAAATTTTTAAATTGACGATTAAGTACCAAAAACATAGTAAAAAATTATTGTGGGGTCAAATTTAATAATCTAATGGGGGCAAATAAATATTATTATCATATACTACTCAAAAAAATTTTAAATCGTAGTGGGGGCGCTTGCTCCCACACCATTGTACATAGAACCGTCCCTGATTATAATGATAATGATGATAACGACGGCGATAAAAAAAATAATATTACAATTTTTTTATATAAAACACAGAAATAAAATAAAAATGAAAAAGAAGAAGATATGTTAGGATCGGAAAAATTTCAGTACTATGGTTAAAAATTTTCAATGATATTTTTAAAAAATTTCGATGCTATTTGATTTTAATAACTTTTAATTTGTTAAGAAATTTTCTGTGTCACTATTAAAAAATTTAACTATCAAAATTCAAAAATTTTTTGTGTTAAGTTTAAAAAATTTTGATATTATTTTTCATCATTGTCATCATCTTCTTATTCTTCATCATTGTCGTTATCTTTTTCTTTTTTTTCTTCATATTCTCCTTTTTATTTCACTTTTTCATATTTTTTTTTGTTTTCTCCTCTTAAAAAAATAAAAACAAGAAAAAAATCAAACAAAAAAAAAAAAACTACAATAATATTAAAAGGAGTAGAAACAGAAATAAAAAGATGCATCAACAACATCAGCAATAGAAAAAAGACGAGAAAGAGAAAATATTAAAAAAATAAAAAAATACAAAGAAGTGTGTAATTCACGCACATTTTATGTCAATAATTTTTGTTGGGTTAAACCAATTTAATTAGACTTAATTAATAAAAATACTTGACTGTTTAGCGAAACTCAAAAATATATAATAAATTGTACGTGTATTAATAATAATGAGTATTTTGGTTAAAGTACACGAAAAATTAGCTATCATATTAGCTATTGGCATAACCAAAAAATAAAATATTAAAACTAAGTAATAATTTTGTATTTATACATAAATATATAATTATTGGTTTAATAGTTAATTTTTTATGTGTACGTAATTTGTTCGTACTCATTATATATACAACATTATTATATTTTAATTTTTATTAATAAAAGGGTAAACTATTATTTTAGTCTTCGAAGTTTAGGCTAAATCCTAATTTGGTAGCTAATGTTTTAAACATCTTATTTTAGCTAATCTTCAAAGTTTCACACAGAGTCATTATTATTCCACTTTTAAATTTGATATGACTGAGTGACGTGAACATTAACAATAATTTTAGTTAACTCATTTTTTTTTAGATGTTAGAGAAACATAACCAAAATTTTTTTTATAATACTTTATCTTTTCATTCTTCTTTTCGTATATAACCTCAAATCCTAATAATTAAATATCAACACTCCAAAATAAAATAAAAAATCATTTATTGTAGTAACTGCTAGAGGATCGATTTAATTTTACTTACGTACTGAAATTGAATATTATCGCATCTTAAATACGTTAAATGTTCGTGTCAGATTTAATAATAAAAAAATATTAAACTCATTTAAAATTGTTTGAGATTAAAATAAAATATTTGAAATATTACAACCACACAAATAAAAAAATGTGAAAAAAAAAGAGATAAAAAAAAAAGATATGTATGTATAAGTCAAATTATCATCAACCATGTTTTAATTTAGGTAGATCATTGAAATAAATAAAAAATAATGTCATATCACCGTCTCTCAAATGAATATAATTATAATTGAGTTCTAAATCTAATTAAAGTTAAATTCCAAATCATTAATTGGTTCCAAATCAAGAAATTAAACTTGAGATATTTAGTGAATATATAACTCAATAATTTCTTCATGGTATCCAAACATCATGTGATTGTATAGATAAATTCATGATTACAAGAGAAATCCTTACAGTTTCACATTGACCACCACTATGAGGTAGACAATGAAGATGCATGATCATGACTACCTCAATTATTAACTTAATCATCCCAATTAAGTTGCTTAGCTTCTTCTTCTATATATGATAATAACAACAACAATAACAAATAAATAAGTTCAATAATGTATGTTACAACTTATTACAAGCACTGATCATGATAAATAAATAATCATAGTAATAAGAACATACATATATAACATCTTAGAAACCAGCTCAAATTCCACCTTTCCCTTTCAGAGCTCTAGAACTAAGTCTGCATTGCACACAAAAGTAAATTAAAAAATTTAAAAATAAAAATTATATGCTACATATATATTCATTATTATTATAGTAAAAATTAAGAGTGTGTTTGGTTTTTATTTTTTATTTTTTATTTTTAATTATATTATCTTTTATTTCTAAAATTTTGTAAATAAAAATTAAATATTATTTTTTTTTATCTTTTTTTTTATGTAAAATTTTCTAAAAGCATAAAATATTAAAAATAAAAACAGACTCTAATTTTTTAAACCAACAATTCACTAGAAAAATAGTAAATGAATAAAGATTTAAGAGAAGCAATTAAGAGAAATGCTAGTTGTTATTTAATTTTCAGTCTTTATTCAACATTTTTAAGGATTTATTATTGTTTTAATTAATTTAAATATCTACTTTTATGTATTAATTATTTAAAATATCAGAAGAATTACTTCTTTTTTATTTTCTATTTTTTCTAAAGACTGAATAAAGAACAATATTTAAATGATATTTAATTGCACTGAACAATTAATAGCAAAATAAAAATGAATTAATAGAGAATGATATTCGAGTTAGGTTCGAATTTCAATAGTGTGAAAAATGAAGTGTTGGGAGAGTTTTGAACCCTAGTGTTTGACCAGACTTGATCTCCAAATATTAGTGGTTGATATGAAAGTGGGGATCGAAAAAGAACAATTGACTAACCAACAAAATTATTTAAGACTTTAAGATTGCAATGATGAAGTTTCGGTTTTTTACCACATGGTTGCACATCCAATAATGTTTCAACTTGAAACAACAAAAAATTAAAAGTCATGTTGTAAAATCATGTTAAGGAGTGCATGTGACTCAGAAGGTTAAACCAATAGCTACCTTACAAATTAAACTTATGGTGTTCTTTTTTTTTTACAAAAAATAAAAAAATTCAAACTTACGACGTCTAAATGAATATAGAAAGATTATGTCATTTGAGTTATATTTTTTTTTACTAAAGATATGAGACTCGAACCCACAACCTCTTGATTGAGTATGGGGAGACTATGTCATTTGAGCTATTACTCATTGGCCATTTGAATTATAATTTATTGACTTAAACTTATGGTGTTTTCATCTATTAGAATACTGTAAATTAATTTGTACCAAAACTATCAATAATATTTAAAAAATAATAAAAAAATTTCATCCGTACAGTTTTAAATTCTCTTATTTAATATTTATTAGTTATTACTAAAAATAAATGTGATATCAAATGTTATATGTATAAAATAATTTTAAATATTATTTCTTTAATATTACCGAAATATATTTATTTATGAAAGTACTAAAAAAATTAGAGTGATAATTATTTCGAAATGAAGAGAATAGTGTATTAAATTTGATACTTACAATCTGCATCTGTTTTGATCCAGTGCTCCCTGTTGATGAATGAATCTTCATTTTCATCATAATCTGGATGAACTATTTCACTACCTTTGATGTCACTCATAATCTTCTTCTTGTTCTCATTTTTTCGGTGTTGTTTAGAATATTTATGTGCAGCTGTTGAGCTTTCTGGATGAACTTTCTTGCGAAACATATGCAGAATCTACATATACATGCCAGAGTTATAGTTAAAAAAAAATTATAAAATCTATTATAAAAGGTAAATAGTATATACTCTTACATTAAAAAGATGTCATAAAAAATTATTATAATTTACTAAAATTTGTAAAATAGTAAATTCCTTAATAAAAACTCCTTTAAAATTGACTAATATTATACATAATAATTATAATATCTCTTGATGACTTATTATATATACAATAAAATTGTCAATTATATAATATATTATAATAATACAAAATACAAGAATAAGGTCAAAAAGCATGCAACATATTCCTTCTAATAATAAAGATATCATTATTTGTTACTATCTTAATACAATATAATAATAATAAAAGTACATATGATAGGATATATGATAAGTTATAGAACATGAATAATAAGGAGAATTTTATGGTGCCTATTAATTGTTGTCTAATTTTTGCATAATTTATTTTTTGTAGTAAGTTTTGAGTTTTTAAAAATAATTTATTTTTATATTTTTTAAATTAAATATTATTTTTTAACCCTTTTTAGTAAATAAACACCACTTTTTAAACACCATAGCATTCACCTAATAATAAAAGAGACTAAGTACACACTATAATGTCTATATATATTTACTTAATTTACTAAAAAAAAGGTTAAAATTAATATTTAATTTAAAAAATATATAAATAAATAATTTTTAAATATTTAAAATTTACTACAAAACATAAATTCGACAATTTCGACACGAATCTTATAAGGTGAAAACTCAGGTGAAGTCGATATCTGAGAGCCGTTAGATGAAAATTTAGTCAAATCAGTCAAATTATCTAACGGCTCTCAAGTATTAACTTCACGTGAAGTTTACTGCACCTGAGTTTCCACCATCTTATAAACATTAAAGAAATTGCTATAATAATAATGTGCATGTACCTTATTGAGTTTTGTCTCAGCAGCAGAGGAAGAAGAATCATTCATTGATGTGGAGTTCCTTGAAGAAGCATGATGAAGGATCCTTTTCTTCAGCTTCTCTTTCACCAAATTCATGGCAGACTTATCACCTTCCCTTTTCTCTTCCTTATTTTCATTATTATTCTTTGCGCACTCTTCAGCCAACTTGCTTCTCTGAAACAATTCCCCAAGTGAAGTTCTGTGCTCTTTCTTTGTCGTCGCCGTCGCCGTCGCTGCTGCTGTCATAGTCGAAGAAGAAGAAGAAGAGGTTCTTGTTGTCTCCGACAACTCAATCGCTGTTCCAAAGAGATAACCCTGGAGTGGACAAACAGAACCACCATTATTGTTGTTGTGAGTTTCTGTTATTGGTTTTCCACTAAGAGTGATTATGCTGACGTGGCTACTCCGTCCAGTGCTGACGTGGCTGTTCCGTCCAGTGCTCACGTGGCTGTTCCTTCCAGAAGAATAATAATCAATGCTAACGTCATCAGCCCCGAGAACTTTTTCAAGCTCATCGTTAATGAGCTTGAGATCGTTCTCGGTGACTTCGTCTTCTTTCTCCGTGATACTTTCGACAGAAATGGCGAAAGTCGGAGTGGATGTCGGGTCGGAAACAACCTGATCCGAGGAAGATCCAAGTGTTCCAATTGCTAAGAACCCAGGGAAGAGATCATCATCACACATAGAAGATGGTTCAATATAATAGTCTTCATGTTCTTTTGTTGAATCTATGCCTGCAAAGGATTTTCTCATAACCTTTTGGTTCATGTTCTTGAAAAGCTTGACACCATGGTTGTTTGGTTTGAGATAGTTTTGTTCATCATCAAGTGGTGATTGCCCTGAAAGACAATTGCAAGAGTTCCCTGTGACACAATAACAATAGGGTAATGCTAGGTAAACAAAAAAAAACAGTCAGAATTTGCCTTATTTAGCATTAATTAATTGTCACGACAATTAATTAATACTAAATAAAGCAAATTAGGACTGTTTTTGGTTGATTTTTTTTGTTACCAAACATTTCCGTAGCAAAAACAAATGTATATATGGGAACAACATGGGATATGTAATGTTTTAATTTGTGAATTTGACTTATTTTTCTTATAGTAATAATCCTAAAATTTTTCTTTTTAAATTAAATTTATTGAAACTATTTAGCTTTTTTATATTAATTTCTAATTCAAACTATTTAGCTTGAAGTATAGTTCATACTGTTTGAGTTAGATCTTCTACTATTGCAATGCATGCAAAGTAATTAAGTTTTCAGAAAAACACTCAGATATAGATTAAAATAGAACATAAAATACAAAAAAATATCCATTATAAAAAAATTAAAGAAAAAAAAAATTCGTCAGAAATCCAAATTTTAAACTAAATTTCTTTCTCTGTTTAGCACGAAAAATGATATTTGTATTATTTTTTTATACGTCTTTTTTATATATTATTTATGGTATAAAAAATAAATATTTTATCTTCTCTTATTTGTTACTTCTTATCTAAAATTAAAAATGTATAAGAAAAAAATAAAAAGAAAAATGCATATAACATTCATCTTAGAAGAAAAATATATATATATATAATATCTTATTACCTATGACCAAGTCTTTGAATGGTTCACTACTATTATTCTGGCGAAATTTCCTATGCATCCAGCCAAGTAACTGTATATACAGCAAAGAAATATAATGTAGAAACCAACTTAGAAAAAAGGGTATAGATTAAACTTGAATTTGCTTCTACTATAGGCAAAAAATTGATGAGAATAATAATATATTATATATAGATCTTACCTTCATCTTTTGGTGATGATGGTATTCAAGAGAAAAATCTTTGCTTCAATTCGCTAACTTGTATGTGAGGATTATTAGTTGAAGAAAGAAACTACTCTTTTTATCAAAGCTTAATATGATTGTAGTTTATAATAATAGATCAGAATATATAAGAAGAAATTGATGAAGAGTAGTGGTGATGTCTTATACATTATATTTGAGAAAAAAACATAGAGATACTTACAAATATTGTTTGCTGTTATTTCTCAACATTAAGTCAGCAAGTGGGTCCTAAACATTGCCATGCAAAGGTCCAATTCATAGTATAAGGCTTATAATTTTTTTTTTATGCATATGTTGTATGTGAAATTATATTTAATTTATTTGTTAATTCTGGAGTCCATATATAATAATTATTTTTTAATTTGTCATATACACAAGTTGTCTCATATCTTATGTGTTATATATATTTCAGCAAGCATATTGTTCAGTATTGGGAAAATATATAAATTAATTAGATTTATTTTATTTGTTATTATATATTAATAAATTAATCTTCAAAAAAAAAAACTCTAACACTTAAGTCAAAAAAAGTTCTGAAAATTTTAAAATTAGAGATATATATATAAGAATAGGTACATGTTAATGTTACAAATGTGAGGAGTGTTAAAGTTAGTCTCACATCAAAGAAAACAAGAAAGAGTGATGAGTTTATAAGATGATAGACCCATTAACTTGCTGTCTTAAGGTTTTGAGTTGGATGTGATGTCTTCTCATTTTATGTTATCTCACTTGATTCCTCTATTTAGATTTGTTGTCTCTAAAAAAAAAGTGATAAATTTAGTTAATATTTTTTATATTTTTAAAAAGGTTTAGATAAGATAATATACCTCTTTAAATATAAAAATATAATTCAAATATAAAGATATAAACTCATATTTAATTTAGAGTGTTACAAAAAATACAACACTTTTTAATGTATTGTATGCAAAACTGTATAATGCAGATCTAATTCATTGAAACGATATCACTACAGATCTTTGGTATTCTCTTTATGTCTAGCTCATTTGGTTCTTTTCCATTATGAGGAAACATTAGATATATGTAACAATATCTCACACATAAACAATTATCTCTCTTTAATAATGCACATACATTTTAATTTTATTATTCTTCCTTAACATAAAGATAGTATGTCCTAATGGTCCCTCTGTCTTATAATATTCATTACATCCCCAATTTGGAAAAACATAGTATGTAGTGTACTATGAAGTAATAGACTAAGCTTTTTTTTTTTCATATGAAAAAGAAAAAAAAAAGTCTATGTTTCAAAGTCGTTAATAATTTAATATTTATAATGCTTTAATAATATTTTCTCTCTTTAAATTTTTTTTATAATTTTTAAAATATCTCTAATCATTATTTTAATTTTTGATATTTAATATAATTTTATTTTAGTTCTAATATTAATTTTAAAATAATATTTATACTCTAAAATCAGTTATTATGTATTTATTGTGTATAAATATATACATATATAATTTATTTTTAATGTATATTTTATATTTTAATATATATTTTATTTTGATGACTGATTTTTATATAACTAATACCACCCCTCACCAACAATGTCCTTCGTTTGTTCTAACTAATAGGCTGTGTTTATTTTTGAGAATAGGATAAAATAAAACACTGAGAACAAGACATAAAAGACAGAGATATAAAATTTTATGTTCTTGTATTATGTTTAGTGATAAACTAGAATAAATTATGAGAAGATAATTTATTTCCATTTTTTTCATCTAAAAAGTTTGAGAAAAAAAATATAATAGTAAAAAAATATAGTTATAAAAAATTAATAAGAATAATAAAAAAAAATAACAAATAAATTGTGTTTTTTTGTTAGTGTCTCTGTGCATTTTCTATCAGAATAGATATAAAATACACTAATTTAATATCTTTAGATACAATATTTCTATTCATATTTCATTTGTCAAATAAAATTTTGTATTTCTATATTCCTGTCTTAACGTCCTGTACCTGGAAACATAACAAAGTTAATACTTTTGCTCTTAATTCATGAAAGTAAATTATTTTCCAAATGTGATTCTGCATAATCTAGGAGCCTCATATATAATGAAAAGGTATAAGAACTGTTAATGTCTTGATGGTTAGTATTTCTATTCTTGATTGCCTTATTGCATTAGTTTCTTCTATTGTGCCATGGATAAGAAATTAGTAAGACTAATACTTGAAAAAAATCCCAAAGACATATATAACATTTGAAAAATAGCTTTTATAAAGTCTAAACGTTAACTCTTAAAAAAAATGCTATATTATGAATCTCGTATGACTAATACCTAAAAAAAAGTCATATAAAATAAACATCTGAAAAATCTATTTTATAATGAATTATTATTCTTCCGTGATAATTTATAATAGTTAATTTTTATTGTGATGATTCTCCTAAAATAAATCATTTGAACAGGAGCAAGAAAGAGAAGGAGAGCAGTGATAATAATAATAATGATATAATGTTGTGCTGGTGTATTATTGACAATCATGAATTCATGATAATAAAGAATAATAATGTCTTGAAAAAATAAATTGAAAAAAAAAATTAGCTAATTGGTTCACTATAAAACAAAGAACTTAACAAATAGAATTAACACGATTCAAATATGAGAAACACAATAATTTAATCAAAGCAAACTTTAATAAGATGGAATAATATTTAAAAATTTTAGGGACAAAAATATCTAATAATATGCTGTCATGCATCATACGTAGAATTCGTGGTACATTTTCTATTAATTAACTTGTCAAACATTATTATTATTCCATTATTGAAAGTAATTATATAAAGATAGCAACAAGAAATGACTTATATATAGTGATTAATATGGTGTCATGTCATCATGTATGTGTGTAGAATTCGTGGGACGTTCTATTAATAAACTTCTCAACATTCGATTATTGAAGCTAAATTAAAGGTAGCAAGAAATGACTTATAACTTACAACTTACAAGACATAAAGTGTTTAATAATTAAGTGATTAATCTAGTATATATATCTAATAAGAGCACAATAATGCCCTTTGTTGTGCCACGTAGAATATATGCAAACCTTTAAAAACATGCTGGAGAGTTCAGGGTTTAGTGATGTTCAGCCATTGATGATTGGATAATAAAAATTAAATAATTGAGACAATAGGAGTATATATATATATAGGGTAATAATGCTAGATAATTAATAATTTTTTTGAATAACATAAACAATCACTAATTAAATTAAAATACACTATATTTTTAAATTATTTATTTAAATTTTAATATTAGAATAATCATTCACACACATAGTAAAATAAACATATGATATATTTATTATTTACATTATTATTTAATATTTTTATTCTCTACCTATACTTTTCCATATATATATATGTTAACATGTTAAAATATAATTCACAATTTCATTATAGGAGGAGGCAAAAACATACTATTAAAATGAAAAATAACATTGTTTAAAGACTTTTTAATTACCGTACCTTTTTTATTAACCTAAATTAATTATGTTCTTAATAATAAAATATTTAATTATTCTATTGGTCTATATAATTTTATTAAATTTGTAATTAGATTCTTATATTTTTTTAATTGGATCCTTATATTATTTTTAGTGTTGTAATTATATATTTTTTATGTCAAAAATATTAGTAACAGAATATTTTTTTAAAAATATGTAGTTAAAAATATAATTATTATGTTCTTAATTATAAATACTTTCTATAAAAAAATATTTAATTATCTCTATATTTTTTTATGCTAAAAAGAATTTAATTAAAAAAGTTAAAATAAGTGTAAGAATCAAATTAAGAAAAAAATTATAAAAATTTAAATATAAATTTAATAAAATTATAGAGATTATCATATAATTAAACCATAATAAAATTCAAATAATAAATTCATAATCAATTGTATGTATATGTGTGTAAAAAAGAAACAACATTCTTATATCTATATCTATAAATTCTAAATGATTGTAAACAAAAAAAAATATAGTCATATTTAAAAATATATAGTGATACCTTTAAAAAAAATAATTGAAGTAAATTAAATAGTAGTATATCTTATCTTAAAATCTAATTTGATTACTATTTGTACGTATATGATGAACCATATTTTTCATGAAGAAGGCAGGAAGTCAGAGTAGTCAACATCATATAGTTGAATCCAATAGCACCATGCATGAGGCCACTAATTCCTAGTTCCTAGTGATTCATCATTCATCAATGCCCAATTTGCATTGCAACTTGTGCTTTTGAAGCTATGTGCTTCTCATCTGGTATTCTAACTCCTAACAAAGCTTTCACAAGTAGCGATCAGGGATGTTTGCGCTGCCGTTTGAATAATAAAAAATAGGAGTGTTAGGGGTGAGTAGAATTTGTGATATTAGCCGTCAATTAGTTATTATTAATATTTTTAATGGTGTAAGATGAAATTTAATAGTGTAGGATTAATTATTTTTCTTTTGATGGTTAAGTACTAGCCAAATTTCAATAAAAGTGTCGACTCTCTAGACTTATCCATAAAAAATACATTTAATTTAAATACTAATTTTTTTTTTACCAAAGATATGAGACTCGAATCCGCAACTTCTTAATTTAGTATATGGAGACTATGCCATTTAAGCTATTACTCATTAGCTAAATACTAATTTTATTTATAATATAATTTAGAGTGGATGATATATTTTTTTTAATTTGAGTTAATTCGATCTAATTTTAAACAATTTAAATTGAATTTGATTTACGATTTTATAAATTAAAAATTAAATATATATAACAAATTTTAATATTAAATTTTAAATAACTGATACAAATCTCAATAATATCTTAAAAAATTAATAATAAAAATAAAATTATAAGTTAGTTAAAATAAATAAATAAATAATATTTTAAATATAAAATATGTATTGAATAATAATAATAATACATAAATAATATAAAAATATATAATAAATTATACATATTATAAATATAATTATAAATATAATAATAAAATAATAATATTATATCATATTGTGCAGCTTGAATTTGATTGGTTACGAAGATAAATTTAAAATATATTTCGATTTAACAGTTTATAAAAAAATAAATTTAATTAAATTTAAATTAATACAATTTTAATCGATTTTTAGTTTAAATTTGATTAGATGAGTGGATTTTACCCGAAACGAATTTTTTTAACGATCGATTAATCGGTTTAGATAAGATCTATTTATTTTTTTTATCCTATTATCTATTTTGATTACGTTTTAAGTTTATTAAAAAATTAATATATTTAGATAATCTATCGTCTGTATATGTTGATATTATTTAAATACATTAATTTTTTAATAAATTTAAAAATAGAGAAATTAAATTTATTTTAAAATTGAAGAAGGATCGTACTGGTGTAATGGTGTTTATCCTAATAGTTGATTTGATCTTCGTACGAATGAAATTCCAAATTTGTTCTTTGTACTGTAAACATTATTAATTATTTCATGATTTGAGATCTTATCCGATCCGTTGTTACTATGAGATAATGTGAGTTCATTATAAATTAAGAGATAATATTACTTACAAATTGGGTTTTTTTTTATATATTATATGTTGTATTGGTGTAAATGATTATTTAATTTATTAAAAAATATTTTGAGTATTTACTTAACATTTTATATATCGTTTTATTAGTTTAATTTTTCCAGAAAAATAAATTTATCTTGGTACAAATTATTGCGTATTTTTTAATATACAAAAATAAAAACAAAATACAATTTATCAAATAATTATAGTTCAAATGACATAATCAGATTCAACATCTCATCTTTAAGTTAAAAAAAAAAATACAGTTCTCTTCGTTCTTAAGCAACATCTTTTTAGTGGAAACAAATTTATCCAAAAAATTTATTCTGCAAATCAAAATTATTTTCATTTAAAAAATTTATGAAAAAACATGATAATAAAAATTATAATCATAAAAAATTAATAAAAATAATAAAATAAGTTATATATTTTTTAATATTTTAATATTTTTTTTGTTAAAATAAATATAAAATATACTAATTCAATATTACTAGACATAATATTTTTATTTATATTTTATCTATTAAAAATAATTTTATATCTTTTTGTATTTCTATCTCTGTAAACAAAGATAGCTTATGCCAAGAAGCAATAGCTCAAATGACACAGTCTTTCCATACTCAATTAAGAGGTTGCAGGGATTCGAGTCTCCATATCTTCGGTTAAAAAAAAAACAAAAAAACAAAGATAGCTTATAATGTGAGGTCTATATTTATTGTATATGATTATTTCTTTGATGAAAATGAAGAAAAACAAGTTCATAATCAATGAACAGCACATTATGTGTGGCAAGTAATAGAAGAACATGTATCAACTAACATTGGCGCATTGCAATGTGTTTTTTCTTGCACTGTTGTTATGACGAAGCCTCTTCATGTATCCATATCCATATGCATATGCAACTTAAGGAGACCCCTACCCTACTTTATGGAACTTGCAATGTGTACCTTAATGTATGACGTCAGCAATGTTGTTGTTACCATGTGGGATGTGGCCTTTAATTATTTGCACCTTCATTACTTACTATGGATTATTATATTCTTCTCTTTTCTATCAAAAGGAACCAATAACTTGTATTTGTGAACCAACTTTCATATTTCATACTTTATGTCAAATGGTTTTTGTGATGATGCATTATTGATGAAGCCAACACATCTTTTCTTAGCTTAGATAGGAGTAACAGTGTTTCAAAATAATCAAGCCTAGATGAATAATTCTTTTTATACGTGTCATTAAATTATTTATTTTAATTTTTTTAAGCTAATAAGAGTCAAATTGTACATGCCAATGAGTTATAGTTCAAATGACATAGATTACCTATAATCAATTAAGAGGTTGTGGGTTCGAGTCTTTTATCTTTCCAACAAATTTGCCAAGAAGTAATAGCTCAAATGGCATAGTCTCCCCATACTCAATTAAAAGGTTGCAGGTTCGAATCTCCATATCTTTGTTAAAAAAAAAAAAAAAGTCAAATTGTACACTTTTTTCATAGAAGTTTGGATAATATATATCATAAAATTATTTACCTACAAAATTAATTTACTTAATATTATTAAAAAGTATAATTTAAATATTTATAAAAATATTTATATATTATTTATTAAAATAAAAAATTAATTTTAATATACTGGCAGTATAAATAATTTTATACGATTATTTAAATAGATTCATAATAAGTTTAGACATCTTTTTAAATAAAATGAATTTAAAAGTTAGTTATTTTTTATTGTTGTGTTAACACATGAATAATTGTCTACATAAAATTCTGTTATGCTAATCGTATATGGAAATTAAAATCCGTAAATTAATAGTAAAAATTGATTTTAGTATTAATTCATATCATATTCTTATTATTTTCTTTAAAATAATCATATCTAAATATTTTTTATTTGCATATGATCACATAATATAATAATTTAAATAAATTAATTACTTTCATAAAAATATTTTTATATAAAAATGATACCATAACGTATTAAATAATTTAATAAAATATATTTAATAAAATATATTAAGCTATTTAATTATTTACACTAGTAGAAATTCAGCTGCATTTAATTTTATGGCTAATTGATAGTTAAAAATCATTAAATAACAATTTAGTTAAATCTATCAAATTATTTAATAATTTTTAGGTTAAATTACACAGTTAGTCCCTACACTTTCAGTGAAATTACAAATTGGTCCCTATACTTTAAAAGTTTGTAATTGGATCTCTAAAGAGAATTAAAATTTGTAATTTAGTCCCTGCCGGTCAAAAAGTGTTGATTTAACAGAATATTCTCAGAATATGCTGAAAATATTCTGTTAAAATAAAGAATATACTAAGAATATTCTGTTAAATCAAACACTTTTTGAACGACGGGGACTAAATTACAAATTTTAATTATCTTTAGGAACCCAATTACAAACTTTTAAAGTATAGGGACCAATTTACAATTTCACTGAAAGTATAGAGACCAACTGTGTAATTTAACCTAATTTTTAATTATCAACTTCAAATAAAATTCACTGAATCTGACGTGAGTTTCTATTCGGCGAACTTGCTTAAATGTAAAAAAAAAAATCGTATTTAAAGAATTAAAGTTTAAAAATGATGTTTGAGAAAATAATAATTTTTTTTATTTTATTATAGAAAAAAAAAAATCCTTGATTCATTTCACACGAAGATGCGATCCTTAAAGGAACCACCTTTGAACAAATCCTATGGGAAAGATGCAAATGGTAGATGTGATTGCGAAGCACTACCCTATATATAGGAGAACAGTGTCCACGTTGGCACATTCATCTGTCAAAGATTTTGTTGGCAGCAAAAGTTGACATTTCTCTGTCTATTGTCTAACACACGCTTGGAACAATCGGAGATATATATATGCCTTTATGTGTGTTTGTGATAACTACATTTGCATAAACCAACCTTCAAATTTGTCAAACATGTTACATTCAATGAATCAGATTCAACTACCAATACTTGTGTCAAAAACAATAGTAGAGTTTAAATCTAATTAAGACTTTATGCATACCATCATCAAGTCATGTTATTGTTAGATTAATTATAGTAATTTAATAGATAGATAGAAAAAGGTAGTTTAACAATTAGAGATAAATGATGAATACTTAGAAGATATTTTTGTTGTAGCCTAATGTGGCTTGGCTTCTATGAAAATTTTTGTTCTTTCTTTAGGAATGTTGGGGGTCAAATTTTTTTTGCTTTTATGTGTAATAATTATTTATCTCCTTTTTCGTAATTATAGGTTTTGAACAAAATATTATGACATTATAGCATGAAAATTTCATTACTTTTATTTCTAATTATATGGAATCTAATTAAACCCTTAAATTCTAATTATACTAAAAGAGATATGTAATATTTTTTCTTTGAAAAATATATATGTCATTGTCATCTATTTAAACTCTCTTTTTTATTTTAGAAAGATCAAATTAATTTCATATTTAATTTTCTCACCAATAAATTATTGTAAAATAATATTATTGAGACTAAAGTGAAGACTCACATATAGTTGTCTATACGTGAAGTTGATAGTTGAGAATTGTTAGACAGTAATTTAGTCAAACTTCTCAAATCATCTAACGATTTTTAAATATTAACTTCACTACGAAGACAATCAGCATGTGAGTTTCTACATGAGACTAATATCATAAACTAAATTAATAATATAAAAAATCTTGGTGAAAATTTAAGGTGCGTTTGATTTACGTTTTTATTTTCTATTTTCATGTTTAGTGTTTTCTGTTTTTAGATTTTGTGAAGAAAAGAATAAAACAGGAGGTGAAAATAAAAAATAGAATTTTATTATTTTTATTATTTATTTATTTTTTTCACAAAATCCAGCAAACAGAAATAGAAAGTTTTTTTCATAAAATCCAGAAAATAAAAATGCGAATCAAATGCATCTTATTTTAGTCGCAAAAAAAAATTCATCTTATTTTTTGTAGGAAATTTTTTTTTTATGGGTAGTGCCACCAACTCTTTCAAACAGAAGAGAGAGGCCCAATAGAATCGGGTCGGGCAAAAATATAAAAATGAAAACCCGGAACGAAGCAAAAACCCTAATTTCATATCTGAGGCGCAGATTCTCCATCCTCTCTTGCGAGAAATTCGGAGCTGAGGTTAGCATTGTCTGTGCTTCGAACTTCAGCCATGGCAACTTCAAGGACCGTCAAGGATGTTTCGCCTCATGAATTCGTCAAGGCTTATGCCTCCCACCTCAAGCGTTCTGGAAAGGTTCGATTTTTCCACCTTAATCATCACTATTCTCTATCTGGATTTCTCTGATTTCACAAGTTCCTTCATTTCAATGCTCAAGTTCATTTGGGGCTTCGTAGTTCGTCTTGCTTTAGGTTATGTTATATGTCTCTATTGTTTGGGTTATTTTGATGATGTGAGGTTGGAGTGTTCTTAGGTTTTGTTTTCATTTTTGTTCAAAATATATGGTAATGAATAGTCTTAATGTGGATAAGTAGAAATTAAGCAAGCTCTTGCTTTGGATTTAGTTGAAGTTCAACGAGGTCATCTATGTGGAAGAAAATTTGGATGAAGTAGAGAGTGACAACTTGTTGGTCTTTAATGGCTTTGGTCTCACACTCTAGAGCACATAATGATAGCTGCTAATGCTTCTGTTTCTGTTTCAGTATTTGGTCAAAGTATTTCAGTTATAATGCTGCCAAGAGATAGCAATGAACTCTCTCTGTATTTAATTGAATGAAATGTTGTCCAGTACTTCCATTCCTTTTTATTTGTTACTGAAAATTTGGTGCTTCTTTGAGTCAATGTAGAAATTTGTATGTAGAATGTAATAAAATTTCAGTGATGGATTAGGGGAATGAAGTTTGTACATGCTAATTTATTGACTCTTTAATTGCTAAACAGATGGAGTTGCCTGAGTGGACAGACATTGTGAAAACTGCAAAGTTTAAGGAATTGGCTCCTTATGATCCTGACTGGTATTATATTAGAGCTGGTGAGTTTATTCTTTTAACTATTAGGGTGGAACTTTGTTGTACATTAACATGGTTGCATACTCTCTATATGATTCATTCTGTTGGTAAATGTTAAGGTTTGCTGTTAAGACTGATGGGATTCTGTAATTGTTGTAGCCTCCATGGCAAGGAAGGTTTATCTGAGAGGTGGCCTTGGTGTTGGTGCTTTTAGGAGGATCTATGGTGGAAGCAAGAGAAATGGAAGCCGTCCCCCGCATTTTTGCAAGAGCAGTGGCGGTATAGCCAGGCACATTCTGCAACAGTTGCAAAAAGTGAACATTATTGAGCTCGATACAAAGGGGTAAGGCTTTAATGAAAGTTATGAACCCCGTAAATCCCAAAACATTAAACAAAAAAGTTCCATTACCTAATATAATATCTATGGCATAAACTTGATGTTGTTTCTATGGGTTGTAGGGGAAGAAGATTGACTTCTAATGGTCGTAGGGATCTCGATCAAGTTGCCGGCCGCATTGTGATTGCTCCTTGATTGGTTTTTACTGAGAACTAAAGCTGCATTTGCATGTGCTCATAGGAATCAAATTTGGTTATTATTAGTAGATGGCATTAAGGAAAATATTAAGTTGAACAGCTTTATTTGCTGAGCGTTTTGCAATTTGTATCTTTTATTTCAAAGTTTATCCTTTTACATTAGTTTGGAGTTTTTGTTTAGTAAGATTTTGATTTGAATTATCAATACATTATCATTTTCAACGTTTTTAATGGTATGGAATAGTTGGGAACGTTAGTGATGCTTCCCCTCATATTGAGAGCCTATTTTTCACCAGAGAAACAATCTATTTGCTCTTTCGAAAGAAGCATGCAGCATGAAAATCCGAGAGCCTCAGACAAACAATTCACTTTATCTTCACATTCTAGCGTCTTCATTCTATTTCAAGACCAGATATTTAGATGTATGGTAATAATAATAAAATTTGTGACGTTATAAAATTTTAGTTCAAATAAATTATTTTTGATTATTTTGGACTTAGCAATTAAATAATGTATTTTCCTTTGTTTTGAAATGATATTCTATTACATGTACATTTTGCTGGTTTAGCAAAGAGAGGTAAATAAACGGCAACCTCATGACATTGAGAATCTAAAGGACAACCCGATTTTCTCTTCACCAAAGTTCTTCAATTCAATGTATAATGAAATCGTTATCATCCAGAGGAATTCATGTAAAGTTAGGCACAATTTAGTCTAAGGGACCATGGGTTTAGTGTCTATTGTCTAATATCTTTTGTGTGTCTAGTAATGGTTATGAAAAATTGTGTCTTAAGGAACCATGAGTTTAGGATCTAGTATACTAGAGTTCAATTTGATGTATTAGTAGATCACCATCATCTAGACAAATTCAAGTAATGTTAGGCACAAATTTGGTTTCAAGGGACTATAAATCTCTCTCTAGTCTCTACTAGAATTGATAATAAATTAAAATACACTAAGCAAAAACGAAAACAAACAATAAAAGATCATAATTTTGACTCTTGATATGAACTAACGATTTCTGTAATTTTCGTATTTTTTTTATAATTACATAATTTAGTGTAAAAAATTATGATATTAATGCAAAATTAGCTAGATAAATGTTATTCTCCATCATGCGATAACTGCTATCCTTTATATTGTTACAAAATATATTTAACATGACAAATTTACAGAAAACTTGAAATTTTAAATGTTATTAGATTCATTATATTATTACTTTAGTCTCTCTTTCTGTATATTATCTTTTTCAAGTATATATAATAAAAATATGAGAAAGATTTGGTTAGCAATCTTTTTTTTTTTCTCTTTAAAATATTATTCATTATGTATAATCTATAAAATATATTGTTATTTGTAAGACTTAAACTTAAAATCCTTTACATAGAATATAAGAGTTTTACTATCTTGATTAACCTCACATTATTATTATAACACGTTTAAATTATAAAAAAAAGGATTAACAAGTACTTTAGAGCACCTATTAATACACACTAAGTAGATAATAGATGGAACCCAAAACAATAAACAGACATTGGCTTTATTGTTTACCATCCGAGTCCCCAAAGCATGAAAGAATGCAGAGTATAATCGAATATCATTTGAGAAGTATCAATTACAGTACATGTCAGAAAAATCTGGTAAAGGATGTCTTAGTATTTGATGAGAGCCACTAGCAGGTACCGTCCATATAATCCACCAGCAAGTCCTGGACCATGCCTCTATCTGGCATCTTCCCTGCGGCACCATATATCGGTGCTAGGCCTCCACTTATAGGACCAGGATTTTCCTTCACCTTAAATTGGACAAAGAAACATTGAATGGTTGGCGAAACAGAAAATACAAAGTAAATACAGACAATTGCTCTGAATTAAGCTAATTGTCACATCAACTGTCTCAACTACAACCACCCTGCTAGTGACCCGGAAAAACACTATCGCAAATTGCATGCATGACGTAATTTGCGATCCAATCATAGTAACTATGATACCATGCATGGCAGAATTAGTGATCCAATATTCCAATCAGAATAACTATGATACCAAATCAAGTAAAAAAACTTACAGTTTCAACGGATTCCTTCAAATCAGTGAGGAAGTCTTCAACAACTGGCACATGCTGCAGTGTCACGCAGATATGGATGCTGACGGAAAACCAGAATGCAAAAGAGTAAATATCTTCAGTTCCTTAAAAAGATGAGCCATAATAATCTATCAAGTTGTATAATCATGAAATGTGTAGAAATAATTCTAATACTAGCTCAGTGAGCTAGCTCCCCCATCCCAGTCCAACCTGTTGGGTCTCTGCAAAGCATTCAAATGCCACCCTTTGGATGTCATCAAATCATTGACTTCAAATATGTCCAGGACATTAGATCCAAAAGCCACAATGGTCATGTCGGGTCTTCCAACAACATACAACTCAGAAATTTCTTCTATGCTGCACATGGCAAAACAATTACTTTGAAAATTTTTTGTAAGGTGAAGGCAAAACGCCATAGATGGATCAAGGAACATAGTATATGTACCCTTTCTGTATTCTTTTTGTTGCTTCCATAATTGTTTTCGTGTTTTCCAAGTAACCTGTAGAACAAAATGACCATTGATTTGCCATATACCATGAATTAAGAACTAGAACAGGCAGAAAAGGAAAGCAAATCATTGGAAGGCCACTGAGATAGGCAGTTACCTTCTTTCCCTAGAGATATCATTGCTGCCCATGCCCCTGCAATTAGACCCCCAGGCCTGCTTCCAGCTATGGTTGGAGACACATACAACCCACCACTCCACTCGGTAACTGTGAAAATGTAGAATTTGGAAATTAATTTTTAAAACCAAAAGAACTAATCCTAATAACGAACAAAGCAATGCAAACAGATGCATCACTCTCCATTGTCTAAAACTTAGGCTAGCTCTTATTTTATCTCAGCACCTATATTGTTTCCTCTTCTTTTCAGGTTGCTCGTTCTGGGAAGTTTTCAATTACTTGAATATAGAGCACTAGTAAGCTTCCCATATTATAATATTGTTTAAGCAGGATCATACATTTACTAGCACACACACGTGGGTATTTCTATGCACAGTGTACACTCTACAGTATAAATAATTTCAAGACACAATATTTGTCAGAAAGAAATGGTAGACTTACCCGCAACAAATTGATGCTGCAGAACCCAGATGGCAGAAAGAAAATAAGTACATTAGTAATCAGCTGCAAATGGGTCAACAAACAATATTCCAATAACAGGAAGAGAAATTGCAGAGAACTTAATCCATAAAATAGAAGGAACAAAATAAAGGTGATAAGGGGAATATAAATGGAAGAGAACTGGGTTGTAATAAAAAGAATTTGTCATTTCGTTATAGAACATGGAATCTGACAAGAAAAAAGATTACAATAGGGTCACAAGCTATTCTGCAAAACAAAACAAATCCTGATTCAACAAGATATTCTGTAGGTGCTTCAAAAATGCTGGAAAAAGTTAAGTGCAAACATATTCAGTAACCAATGTTTGGATGCAAGTGTAAACTTTTCAAAAAAGGAATTGCATCACCTGTCACTACCCTAATACTTTATGACCAGGCCAATGACTTACCTTTCTGATTTCATGGTCTCTATACAGGACTATACTTGTTCCTTTGGGAGCTAAACCATATTTATGCACGTCCACTGATATTGAAGATACTCCTTTAACAGAAAAATCAAAAGGTGGTATAGGGTACCTAGGTAGAAAAAAGTTACAAATTACTTAAACTTATATCAACAACCTCAGAGCTATCAATCATTCCAATACAACAGTCCAATTTCTCCCATTTTGCATGGTTTGTGTCATTCCATATGCAGCATGCTTAATATAAAATCAATTGTGAAAACATTATAGATAGACCCTAGTTTGCAAACAAAAAGATGAAAACAATACTCTGCCAGTTACATAATGGCAAGACATGCTGATACAAGAAATTGGGTTTGTGCATTTGTGATATTGTCAAGTAATTCTTGGAAAGCTTCTCAGTATGAGAAAATGGAATTATTGTCAACTAGAGAAGAAAAAACCCCACAGTGGCAGATTTGGATCCAAAGGGCAGGTTTAAAATTTAGAATAGAACCTTAACAGTAACATAGTAAGAACCAAAGGTGATCGTATACTGACAGCAGCGCTGAAAGAATATTTATTGAAATAAGCTATGCTATGCATACCCAAGCTCACGGGCAAAAGGCAATACAAAGCCACCCAGGCAAAGGTCTACATGGAGACAAATACCAAAGCTTGATGCCAACTGACCAAGTTCCTACAAAAGAAAGTTTCACATTATCAACGTTGTGAAATTCACCAATAAAGTTGAAGTTATGTTCACTTTTCAGCAATTAGATCAAAATTAAATAGTAACAAAGAACTTACTTCAATAGGGTCAATTATTCCATGAGGAAACCCTGGAGCGGATCCAACAATCTGTATTATCATATGAATGTCAGTTGCACTTAATAGCAAGAATACAAGTTATCTGAAGTTTGCATACAGTGGAACCTCCAGTCAAGAATGCAAGAACTTTGAATCTTTGTAATGGAATTAGCACCAGAAGCATAGAAGAATAACTTTGCATACCAAGATGGTATTTTTGTTAATATGGCGTCGAATTGCTTTTACATCCGCTTGGAAGTCTTTGTTAACTGGAACACGCCATAGTTTGATATTGAAATACTGTGCAGCCTTGTCATATGCTGAGTGTGCAGACACAGGAATTATCCTACAATTGAAAGGAAAATTAATTTAGGAAGATAAAAAAGATGGAGATTCACCAAAAGTCTAGTAATGAACATGATACATTTCAGGTCTTGTAATTCCTTTCTTAGATTTCATATAATCACGAGATGATTTGACCGCTAATAATATACTTTCAGTCCCTCCTGATGTCATATTGCCACATACTTGTCCTCCAGAACTTTTTTCCTGACTTCCAAGAAGTGCTGCAGTCATTGCAACCACTTCTGCCTCAAAGCGTCCAACACTCTGGAATACATCCAAATGCAAGGGATTGGTATGTGCAAACCTGAAAGATGCATTAGACTCAGAAATATATAGATAATATGGTTTTTAAACACTCAAGTGACAATCTCGCCAGCAAAGGTTCAAGTTTATGTATATAAAATCAAGAAGGCATAACAGTATGATAGTTTCGAATATTTTAAATTTCCAACAATGAGAAAGCTTACAAGTCGTAAATCCCAAGGAAGACTATTAAAGAAGCCAAATCAGAGCCTGATAATAAAAATCAATAGTCGGAGACTGAAAAGAAAATGAACTCAGGTTCTCTGAACAAGGTATGCTGAAATTTTAAATATATTCAAAACCACTGAAATATGCCTAAATCCATCTACAGGTAACTTAAGAAGCTTGAATATCATATTTGGCAATCAATATATATCAAAATCATTGACATGAACAAAAAAGTACTGCTGAAAGACTTCCATGTTACTAACATTGAGCATGCTTCATTTATCAGAGAAAAATGTCCATCAATTTCACTTCCACCAATGTAGCTGCAAGAAACAAATAAATGGAAAAGAATCTATATGTAAGTACAATCATATGGACCAATAACAAAATGGATACCAAGCAAAAATAATCAGACATTAACATCTAACGTTACCAAAATTACTAACATACACTGTACCAGAGCATTTGCCTTGCCAAGCCACATCTTTTCTTTTCTCCTCTTTCATTTTCTCAAGTACTAAAGTGCCTAGTCCTGTGCTTGGCAACTCTGTTCTCCAACCTTCTCTTTTAGATTTACCATCAGACTGCATTTTATCCACAACCTGCACCCAAAATGACCAGATAAACAACAAAATAAATCACAATCCATGTTTCATGACTCAAAGAAAGCAGCAAAATGTACACCACATTGTTGACAAATAAAGAAAGAGCAACATGTGTAACCCCAATTGCTAAAATGGCATTCCCAATCTTATTTGATACTCAGGTTAACAAATTACTCAGTAATCATCTTGTGCTTATGGAAGAGATTGAATCTTTCCGTGTCTGGATTTGACAAATATCCTCAGTCGACTAACCTAGCTGATCTCTCAACCAACTGGCAGTCAGGAATTCATGAATAAATTTTTATTGCAATTTTTTACTCTATATTTTGTTCATAAATTTCTTCCACCCCTGTTTTTCCTCTCACCCAAAAAACTGAAAGCAAAAAATTTAGTGGGGACCTATATCTGTAAAACCCATCCCTGATTTTTTTACTTATTCCTTCTTTTTAAAAAAAAAAAAAAAAACGCACAAGTTTCAACTTTCAAGTACATACGATGGAAAACTAGCGACATGCACTGACTCGCTCATTCATCCGTCACTGTCAATAATTAAAAACCGCAAAGAAAAAAAAACAAAAAAAACTGCATAACATCAAGTCTCGATGTTACCTACCGTTATTCATTTTTAATATACAAAAATAGATAACACAACAATCTGATGGGGACTCGTAACCAAAACGGCATAGACATACTCCCGCAAGGAAGAAACTCCCCATCTCAGAACATTTGCAACTTCAAAACCACTGAATTGGTGAACTAACCCAATCACTAATATTAAGGATTCAACTCAGTACACTCTAATTCTCTAATCATAACAAACAAACAAAAATGGCCAAAAATCACAGCTCAAATGCCAAATCACAACCAAAAGAAATGAATGGCTCAACGTGAACTAGACACTAATCCAGGAAACAAACACGTAACTTGCATAATTGATTGCCACACCAATCACAATGAAAAAAGAAAAAATCAGAGTTCAATTCAAGTTTAAATGTCAATCCAGCAAAATTACACTAGACCTGACCTTCTGCTTTTCTCTATCAATGTAACTCTTCACTCCAGGGATCAATCTGCCAATCCAAAACACAGATCACAGATCAGAAGAAGTCAAATTTTTGCAAATTATTATTACTATATTAATCAATATTGAGCTGATTTCTTTTATTTATTTATTTTTTCTCAGCTGATTAAATAATAAAAAATATACATAGAACTAAAATGTAGCTACAGTTTTTGGTTTACTTGACAGAGCTCATAAGAAACCCTAGGAGCGAAGCTTTGAGGCCTCTTTCATGGATGAGATTGAAAAATGAGCGAAGCAAGTGTGCGAGGATGAGAGAGAAGAGAGGAGCGAGAAGCAGAAGAAGAGGTTCGTATTGTGAGAGGAACGAGTTCGCTGAAGCTCTGAAGCTATTGAAATGAAAGCTCAGAGAAGATAACGAAGAAGAATAATCCATTGGAGTTTTTTCTTGTTTTCTTTTGTGAATTTTGTGTGTAAGAGACGAAGGAATATAAGTCTTCAGTCTTTTGATCCGTAATTTGTATTTTCGGGTAATGATGAAGACGGAAAGAAAAAATGGATTGGTTGGTATTTTTCTTTGTCTCTTTGCGTTGCGTGGCGTGGAAGAAAGTGATTAAAAATGCATTAAGCTTTGCGGTAGCGTGGACCGTGGAGTCTCTTGTTCGATGTAATTGGGCTTTTGATTTGGGCCTTCCTATCCAATAATTCGAAGCAAGTTGTGGGCTTTGATTTCATTGGACCCCCTTCCCCACCCTCGAAAAACGGAGTAATTCGTTCAAGGTTTTAAATTTTAGGTTATGGTTATGTTTAAAATTATTTAAATTTCATGGAAGGATAATGTATGATTTTAAAAAAATAAAAAATTGAATTTGAATTGAATTAAACCAAATTTTAGAAGAGATAAGTATAATTTATCTATCAAGAAAACAATGATAAAGACTCAAAACAAATATTTATCTAACCTAAAATAAAAAATCGCGATATTTTTCAACACAAGATAAAAGTTGCTTATAAACGAATAAACTATTAATTCTTTTTAATCGAAAGGGGAATATACTTATTTATTTATTTATTATTAATTTATTATTCTCAGCTTAAGTGAGAAAACTAGGGTGGAATGAAGAATAAGGAGTAGCAACCAAACCAGAGAGAGAGAGAGACTCAAGGGTTCGTCCTTCGTTCTCGTTTTTCAAATCAAAGCAAAACTCACGAATTCCCAATTTTGTAACTACTCTGCTACCCGCGAAGAAGAAGAAGAACCCTCGTTTTCTCGTTCCGTCACTAACAAATCACAATCGCACAAATCTCCGAACCCTCAAAACGCCTGCGTTTCACGCTAAATGCTTCGCCACACACTCATCCTCCGATAGTTGCTGCTTTGCTGAGTATCACTCTCTTCCATGGCTCTTCCACTCGGCAAGCTCACGATCCTCCTTGGTGCAGGTTCACACTCGTCTCCTCTGATTCCTTCTTCTGTTTTATTAATTTTTAATATTAAGTGTTTAGCTTCGATTTTGTTTTTTTCTCACCGTGTTTTTCGCATCTATGTTTAATGTTTATCGTAATTTAGCTGCGTTTATGGTGATGATATCTGAAACCGGAGTTGGTTTGATTGGTAGGGTTGTGTTACTGTGAAATTACCTTTCTGACCTCGGGGAAATCCGCTTGTGTGTATTGTAGGTCTTGTTGGTTCGGTCCTCGCAAAGGAGGGGGGTCTTCCTGATATCTCTAGTGTTGTCTCCGGTGCTTACAAGGTTAGTTTTACGGTTGTGATGCCGGTTTCACATTTTGTTTTGGTGCATTTAAGCATTTGATGAATGATGTAATTATGCGTATGATTTTGCTCGTTGTAGAAAATTGATAGATGAATAAGATTGTGGTGTATATTTATCTTATTTTTACTTTTATTTATCTTATGTTTTTCAACAATGTGGCCCAGAAATTGTTCATGTTTTGTGTATATGATGCAGTTTCATGTTTATTTTGCACTCCAGGTTTTTTGGAAGCTAGGTAAAAGTGATGAGTCTGCTCCAGCTGGTAAAAAGCCACATAATGATGCTTTGATTGCTCAGGTTATCTTTCTGTTGTCTTTTCAATTTTCAATGATTTGATAATATTGATCGTGAACAGCATTTGGTATCATTAACTATAGTCTACAAGGTTACTACATTTAATGAATCTTATACTAAATGGAAATATGTATTTGTTCTAGTTATGACCATGAGAGAAACACACTGGCAAACTTGTCTATTCAATATGGTCTGAGCTTTGCATGTTGTGCTTGTTAATTGTTGGAATGTTTGTATCCTGTGGGACTGTTTGCCACTATTATGATCTTAACCTTTTGTTGTATGTTTCATTAGCAATAAGATTTATCTTATAAGATGTTATTCTAGCATTTTTACATAAAGGGGAGGACGGGATGTAATCTTGTTTCATTTATAACTTAAAACATCAAAATCCTTATGCCCAATATGTACTATCTGGTAAAGGGCGGATGGGTGTGATAGGCACTACTTAAGAAGCTATTTATAGTCTCTAGCTATTGGCTGAATGTTTTTCTCTCACATTCACAGAATTGAATAAAAACATCACCATGTTTCACAGTTTATATACAAGCTACAAAGAGTTAAAGTATAGTTAAAAAAGATTGATATTTTCCCCTGTTGACGATTTGAATGGCTAAAAGAAATGGTGATTTTGTAATTATATATTCAATATCAGGGTAATTGACAATGTTCATTAATCCTTTACATAAACAGGTTAACAGCCTTCGGCAGGAACTACAACTCCTTGCTAGAGATAGATCAATCACAATTGTAAATGCAAGTGGAACAGGTTCTAGTTATCTACTTCCTCTTACACATTTTGGGGTCCTTTTGTTATTTTACAATTTACATTATTTTCTAACTTTTGCAATACACAGGTGGGAAGAAATATGTCACAGTGGTAGTTATTGTTGTGGCAGGATATGGCTATATTTGGTGGAAGGTAATGTGTTTTTTCTTGTGATTTATTTATTTATTTAATTTTTATAAAACACAAGAAATTACATCAACCTAAAACTGGGAGAGGAAACACATACTAGAAAACAACTCTAGAGTTAAAAACTAAGAAAATGAAATTGTGGGATGTGGAGGATTTGTCTTTCTAGACGTACACATTCCTTGAAAGCCAAATCCTCCATTTCTGTGAATTGTTGATTCTATTGTTTTGTTTGAGTAGTTTTTACTGTGATTTTTGGTTGAGTCATGCTGATGCTTGCTATCAATATTTTCCATGTCATTTTGAGCATAATAATTTGCATTATTTCCAATTAAATGATGTTTAGTTGTCTGGGCTGTACAAGTGATAGATCTTGAAACTTTAGTCTATGGGAGTAAAATCCATACACCACAAATTTTTTATACCTAAAGGGGGAGCTGAAGAAATTTAATGGATAGTAGTACTGTTTCTAACTACTTGTGTCGCTACATGTAAGCCTGTCCCTGTCTGTTATATACTATTCTAGAAACGGATGATCATTGACCTTATTATAGTTTTTCAAAATATTGCTTAACTTTTTTATGGTTTAAATGTCAAACACTGTACTCTAAAGATAAAAGAAACAGAAGTTAATCTTCGTCTCTTCATTCCTATCTCCACATATGTTCTCCTAGTTGATGTTCGGTATGGTGGCTTGGTTATGTTTGCACTTTGCAGGGATGGAAACTTCCTGATTTGATGTTTGCGACAAGGCGTGGTTTATCTGATGCTTGCACATCTATTGGTAATCAGATGGGGAAGCTATATGAATCAGTTGAGGTACTTTTTATTGTTTGGTCTTCTTATTTTTGTCAAAGCCCGAGCAGTTGCAGTTAGTATTGTATATTTATATATGTATAGTTGCATACATGTCTTTGATGACTATAATAGATTCTTTTATGAGTGTAATTGCTGTTGATCGTTAATGATGTTTACTCATAATCAATTTGATTTTTTCTCATTACAAAATGATATTCTTTCTTGATTACTATCAAGCTATTGTGTATTAATATAATTTTTGTAACTATTTTTCTTATAATTTTAATTGCATAACATGCATTCGTTGTTTTTCTCATAATTACTATGGTTATATCCTGTAATTCAAATAAAATAATTTTTGAAAATAGCACTAATAATGATCACTGCTATACTAGTCGTAGTGATAGTTTTGGCTTTTGTGTTATGCTCAATTTATGTTTTGGCTTTCCATGAAAAGACTTAGGAATGGATGTTTGGTTATATGCAATGGTTTCAGGATGCCAAAAAGAAGTTATCTGCTAGAATCAACCGTCTGGATAAAAGTTTAGATGAATGTGCTTCCCTTACTGAAACTACCAGGGAGGAGGTGAGTAAAGAGTTCGCAATTTTTTCTTTTCTGTTTTTTCCTTGCTGTTTAATAATGTTTTCTTCTATTGTAGATCTCGGTAATTCAACAGGAAGCAGATACAATAAGCGGAGATTTCAAGTCTGTGCGAGTTGCAGTCCATGTCCTGGTAAATCAATTGCAAGTTAATGTTATTTCCTTTAGTTTTAATGTTGGATTTTGAAACTAACCATAATTTCTTGCTTCTCAGGAATCAAAAATCAAAGAAATAGAAAAGAAGCAGGTATAATCAATTAAATTCAATTCATTGTCTACTGTTTGGATAAAAATTGTTTTTGTTTGTGGGGAGTGATATTATTTAGACTCATGGTTTACTGTTTTTATCTGCCTAGGTGGCCACAACTGAAGGAGTATATAGGTTATGCAATATTTCTACAGAGATTCAGGCAAGAACATGAACTGAACTTCCGTTTGAATAGATTTCTTTTATTTGTCTAGACTTAAAAGCCTAATTCTCAAGTGTGCCTTGTTTTATTATTTTAATTATCTTCTTTCCATTTAATTGTTATATTAATAATAACTATTTTTTTTCCTTTTCTCAAACAAATAACCTCCTTTTTTTTGGTAATTATATAGGCATCTTTAATCAATTCTCCCAAGCCTGCAAGTGAGCTACCACCAGTTTCCCCTTCTTCTAGGGTAACCACTTTCTCTCCACGTTTATTGATGACTGCAATTATGCCCTATTTGAAAGTAGTAGTATCATGCATTTGGAGTTTGACAATAAATCATTAGGAATTTCAGCTCCTAGTTTAACAATATTTAGCCCAATTTTTTCTTTAGAACTTATTCTATTGTTAACTTTGTAATCCTATTTATACAGGCTACGCTGCCGGGTCCTTCAAGGCTATCTCTTGAGCCACCATCTGCTACACCATTGTCAAGGGTAATATATCTACCTTAATTGCGATTGGGAAATCAATTTGAAGCATATTGTTAAGTATCTAAGCAAAGTGGTGAATGAAACTTTAAAAGCAAGAAGTCAGTATCAATTTGATCTATGTCCTTAATTGGAAGTACCAAGGAGTTCTAAATGAATAATAATTTAACTTAATAGTCCAAATTAAGGGTGGGGCTTAGTAGTTAGTGCTATAATTTGTTTATTCATTCCTTTTACTCCTCATTAACATTTAACACTTCATGCCCCCTTTCTTTTTCCCTACCTCATCAAAACATATGGTAAAGGATATATGCACCTTTTAGGGTGGTGCTTTGCTTTTTAGGGAAGTTTTTACTGCAACCTCCCATTGCATGCTTGATTATTTGTTCCGACTATCTCTTTTTTCAACAGAATGGATCTATGCCTCCGGCTTTGTCAATTGATCCTCCTTCTCCATCGAATTCTGCTGGATCTTACCAGGTTTGCACTTTTCTTACTAATCGTGACAAGCCTCCTTTAGAGAAGTTTGGCTGTGTGCCAAAATGATTAATCTCCATTTTTTGTTTGAAATTTTAGAAAATTGTTGGTTGCCTATCTGCTTGTGGTTACGCACGGTTGACAGAGTTGTTTGTGCCTCATTGTTAGCTGAGATAAAATATTTTCATGAACTGTTAATCCATTTGCATTTCTACTGATGTGCTTCATTTGCATTTAAAAAAGGGAGAAAAAAAGAAAAAAAAAAAAAGGGGGGGGGGGGTGATTCTCTTTCTTTTGCTTGAAATTATCATCCTATTTTATTTTTCGATCTGTTTTCTTGAATTTTGCTGCCTGTGTGTTGCTCCTTGGTCTCATATTTAAGCTCCTCTGTCTGTCTTTTCAGGAGGATGCTGAGATTTCAGAGGAGACGAATTACACAAATAATCGCACAAATTCAAACATAATTCCTCCTAAAGATGTTCAAACCCACAGTTCCAGTTCTGGCTTGTTTGGGAAGTTTACCGGCTATGCACCGTCGTTTCTGACCAGAACACGCAGTGCAACAGATTCAGTTGTACAGCAAATCCGCTCGAGTAGTTAACAAAAACAGGCCTGTTTTTGTTTTTTAAGTGACATCAATTATAAGTTGTGCCCAAGCCAGTCTTGAATAGAAATGACTGGGCAGTGAATTTTTGTAGAGCTGCTGTTCCATTCAGCTTCATGAGGATTAAACTTCAAAGACTATTAGTTTGTTCCATATTGAACTGTTAAATCCGAAAAGAGGTTTAAAAAAGAAGAAAGGGAAAAGTCTATTGAATTGTTTTGTTCACTTTAGTTTTGAATAAAGTACAAAATCTATAGAACTTTAGTTTAATTGTCGGGCCATTCTTATGCCCTTGTATATGGTATTCATGGTTCCTTAGCTACTATATTCAATAAGACCTCGATTTTAATTATGAAAGTGTTTGTCTATAGATAGTTAACAGTATGAGTACGATTTACGAATCAACCAAAGATTATCTAAGTCTGAACTAATAGTTTTTTATTCTCGAGAATTACCTTTTTCTATGGAAGCACTTTTTTGGTATGAAAAACTATTGGGGCACCCGAGTTTACTATCTTAACTAGATTAACAGGTGTAGAAATATAGATTACTGTGTTTTAATTCGTTCGATGAAGGGCAGGGGGCAAGTAATTGTTAAAATTAATGCTTAGTGGCACTACTCAAAATACACGCACCTGAACAAAGTTCTATAACATCAATTACATGTTTTAAAATACACATATAAAATAACGTAAATTGTAATTAAAAATTTAAAATATTTACAATTTAGACAGAGTCTACATTTGTAATGACTCTACTTCACCTAATCTACATTTCTATGTCCATTTTTCTCATAACTTTTGTAGAGTACTCTTGGTTATTGCAACTAAAAACTTGCAAAGATTGTTACCACGGGAGGTTCATCATCATCAGATAAAGGTGCAGCACTATCATCACATTTCAGGTATGATGTTTTTCTGAGCTTTAGAGGCTACACAAGACTCAAATTCACAGACACACTCTATCATGCTTTGATCAACAAAAGAATCGACACCTTCGAAGGTTCTCTTCTTGAAGCCATTGAAAGATCAATGATGTCAATTCTGATACTTTGTCATAAGTATCCAACTTCGCAATGGTGCCTTGATGAACTGATCAAGATCATGGAGTGTTCGGAAAACGGAAGAAAGCCACCGGTGTTACCAGTCTATTTCAATGTGGCAAAATCAGACGTGCAGTTTCAGCTTAATGAATACGGAAAAGCCATGGCTGCGCATGAAGAAAAAGGCAGATAAAATCACAAGTTGGAAGCATGGAGCTCAGCTTTGTCTGAAGTAGGCAAGATTTATGGTCAACGCTGGGATCACAATAAAATATAAGTATTTATTTTGTCTTAAAATAATATTATTTAGAAACGTAATTATCTTATTTTAACATTTGTTAAAAATTTATTTATGAGTATATACTCATTTTGGTCCTCAAAGAATTTCAAACCAGACATTTTAGTCCCCAACTAAAATTAATTACTCGATTGGTCCCTAACAATTAATTCCGTCAGTCAATTAGGTCCTTGGCTCCATCAACTCTAACAGAAGACAAAATGGTTCCTGAAAACTCTAACATGGGACAAAATGATCCCTGACAACTCTAACAGGGGGCAAAATGATCCTTGACCCCTTTATTCGAAAACGACATTATTCTTCCCCAATGTTTATCATATATCGCATAACCCTATTTATACTCTCCTTCTTCACCTTCACATTCTTCTTTTCCATCTTTTCTTTCCTCCTTTTTAGCTTCAAGATTAAGCCATGATGTAATTGTCACACGTGTCGCACCTACCTCAACATGTCATGGACCACACACTTCCTAAATCTTTGTGACTGGTACATCCACCTTCTATGCACTTCACTTACCAAAAGCATCCACTTTCATGTCTTTGATAACATCACCTCCAACCCCGACAACGTCCACGACATCCTTAAGACCAAGTTCCACAACTACTCCAAGGGCACGGCTTTCTCCACTCTTCGGCAAGCAATATAGATTGTTGGATATTAGAACATCATGAGAAGATTCTCCTTCGACATCATATGCAAATTCTCATTTGAAATAGACACCGAGTGCTTCTTTCCTTCTTTCCTAGAGTCCAAGTTGGCAGACAGTTTCGACCTCGCATCCAAGCTATTACAACGAGCAATGTCGCCGTTGCCGCTCATATGAAAACTAAAGCGATTACTGAACATTGGTTCGGAGAAGAAGCTGAAGGAAGTGATCGGAGTGGTGGAGAATGTGGTCATGGAGATGTTAGGGCAGAGGAGGAGGGAGATGGCAACAGCGACGACGAGTCTTAACAAATCAGACTTGCTGTCTAGATTCATGGGATCCATCGAAGACGACAACTAGTTGAGGGATATAGGCATTAGTTTTCTGAATATAAATTGATTGAGAATAAGTTGAGAATTTTTTTTCTTGTGAACATTAAATTTATAGAGTGTGCATTGTGTAGTTTGAAGTTATAGTGTTAGACTGTTAGTGTTATGCGAGATATGATGAAAATTGGGAGAGAACAGTGTCGTTTTCGAACAGAGAAAATCAAGGACCATTTTGTCCCCTGTTAGAGTTGTCAGGGACTATTTTGTCCTCCGTTAGAATTAAGGGAGTAAAAGACCTAAGTGACTGACGGAGTTAATTGTTAGGGGACCAATCGAGTAATTAATTTTAGTTGAGGACTAAAATGTCCAATATGAAATTCTTTGAGGACCAAAATGGATATATAGTCTTTATTTATTTAACATATATGTTAAAAAAGTGACTAAAATCTTTGAAAAGATTAATCTGTACTTATATAAATTTTGAAAATCTTAAAAATAATTAAAATATATTAAAGACTAAAGAATTTAATTAAAAATTAGTTGAAAACAAATTTGAACGATTACTCCAAAAAATAATGTAAGAAATTAGCTATTGCCAAACACCTATTACTTTATCACTTATTCCAAGTTTAAAAAAAAAAACATTTAATATAATTATTAGAGGACTCTCCAAGTCAATCCACGAGAGCTAAGCAGCTTCTTCACAGCAAATAAAGAACGCATAAAGAAAGCAATGCTTATAATAAGTCATAACCATTAAATATTGTATGTTTTTAACTTTTTATACATAATGTAAGTGCAAATTCCAATTAAAATATTTAGAATTAGCAACTACAAAGAAACTTGCTCCGCGTTTATTTGGTTGTTACTTCGTTGATCACCTAATCTCCGTTTCTATATACATTGCTCTTTCTTTTGTTGACTCTTGTCATTATTATTCCAACTACGATTAAGCCTAGCATTATCGCAAATTACCATGGCAGCTTCATATTTCAAGTATGATGTTTTTCTGAGCTTCAGAGGCCACACAAGACGCGAATTCACAGACGCACTCTATCATGCTTTGGTCAACAAAAGAATCGAGACTTTCAGAGATAGCGAGAATCTCAGAATAGGTGAGGAACTGGAAGGTGCTCTTCTAGAAGCAATTGAAAGATCAAGGATGTCAATTCTTATACTGTGTGATGAGTATCCAACTTCCAAGTGGTGCCTTGATGAACTCGTCAAGATCATGGAGTGTTCCGGCAACGGAACAAAGCGACCGGTGTTACCGGTCTATTTCCGTGTGGCAAAATCAGATGTGCAGTTTCAGAAAAATAAGTATGAAACAGCCATGGCTGCTCATCAAGCAAAAGGAAGAAACAACCACAAGTTGGAAGCATGGAAGTCAGCGTTGTCTGAAGTAGGCAAGATTTATGGTCAACTTTGTGATCAGAAAACGTGAGTAGTTAATTAGTTATTTACTTTGTACACAAAGCTTTTTAAATGTTTATACATGCTTTTGAGTTCTGATTTTCAATTGTATATGATCATCAATGTTTGATATACTGTAATTACCTAAATTTATACGAATTTCTTTTAAAGTAACATAAAAATATTTATCAATAGACTAAAACTAAATGTTAGATCTTTATTTTTAAGAGTTTAGTTAAAAGTATTTCTTACAGAATTACTTATTTTGATGTTCAAGGTACTAAATTTTGGTTTAACCCAATTTTACTGAGTTTATGAGATCTGAGTTAATAATGAGTTTAGAAGGGAATAAAAAAGAAAACTTCTGTTTTTCAATGCATTAATAATCTATTTAATATATATATATATATATATATATATATATTAAAACATTCTACTTCCATAAGTGCTTATTTAAGTTCTCTGTTAGCGAGACAGCAATTTTTTTAATTATGTTTTGATCTTTGTTAATTCCGTTGTAAAATCATCTCAATTATTTTTCTGTGATACTCTTGCTTAATAGTAGTATATATATTTGTATAAAAGAAGAAAAAATTAAAATAAAAAGAAAATGTGTATGTATGTTTGATGCAGAGCATGGGGTGAGGCTATTGACAACATTGTTGAAGAGGTCACAAAAAGACTTCCTCCTTTGCCTCTGTATATCGACCGTCCACTTGGATGTGATTCTGAACTTGAGGAGGCAAAATCACTTCTAGAGATTGGTTCTCATGCTACCTGTTTCATGCTGGGAATTCATGGAGATGGTGATGAAATAAACAAATTTGTTGCGGAGCTCTATAACAAGATTAGGCCTCACTTTGTAACTGCAAGTTTTCTTTCCAATATCAGTGAGAAAACAAACGAAAGTGGTGGTGGCCTAGAACATCTACAAGAAACTCTTCTTTCTGAGATGGGAGAGGAGGTCAGGACTAAGATTGGAAGCACATTCAAAGGATCCTCTGAAATTAAACAAAGACTAGGCCAAAAAAGAGTTCTTCTGGTTTTGGATGATGTTGATAATATACAACAACTGGATTCACTAGCTAGAAGAATGGATTGGTTTGGTCCTGGTAGTAGGATCATTATAACAACAAGATATGAAGATGTGCTAGATGATCATATTTTGAACAATTGTGTTGAGGTTAAGAAATATTGCATCGCTGAAGGAAGTAGTTCTACTGTGAAGGAAGAAAATGTAGTGGGATTGGAGAAAGATTTTGAAATTGTGATTAATCAACTCAAGGAAGAAGATTCTCCTGGGAATGTTGTTTCCATTGTTGGCATGGGTGGGTTAGGCAAGACCACCCTTGCTCGAAAGATCTACAATAGCGATGAGGTGAAGATGTTATTCCCTTGCCGTGCATGGGCAACTGTTTCCAAGGATTACAGTGGAAAGGAAGTTTTTAAGAGCCTTTTCAAGTGTCTGAAGCCGTCTGCATCTAAATTTGAAGATTCAAGTAGTGAAGAGGAGCTAAAGCAGAAGGTGAAGAAATGTCTGGAAGGAAAAAAGTACTTGGTAGTCCTTGATGATGTTTGGGACAGTAAAGCATGGCGCACTATAAAGAATTGTTTCCCAGAAAACAACAATGGTGGCATGATACTAGTAACTACTCGTAATGATCAGGTGGCTTATGTTTCAGAGTCAAAGAAACCTCATCACAAGCTTTCCTTTATGGATAAAGAAAGAAGTTGGGAACTGTTTCACAAGGAGGTTTTCTGCAGAAGAAATTGTCCTCCTGAGCTAGAATCTATTGGCAGATCAATTGTTGAAACTTGCAAGGGTTTACCAAGATAACGTGTAATGAATCATGTAGGATCCTATGCCAGTATAGTAACATGTAATGAATCATGCACTTGTTCGTTGTTCATTTATCAAGATGTTGAACATGTGTGGCCAGATCATATTCCAGAAGATTGCCAAGTTAATGTGCTATATTTTCCAGAATCGTTCACAAAAATAAATAGAACAGTAACAGATGAGTATTTGAAGGGGTTGGTCAAAAGCCTCAGGTTCTTGAAAACGGGCTTTTCTGAATCAAATGACTTATGTAAATTTCAGAGTTTAGAAACATGTGATATGACCTATGTTATCAATGGCCTAAGTATTGGGGGCTTCAAGAAACTGAGACATCTTCGTAGTGAATTTGGCGTGAGTTTATCAGCAGATGAAGTTGGAGTAAATGATAAAATGCAGAATCTCCAAACCTTAGGTTATGTGTCTGCCGATTCACAACTAGGGAGCTTACTTGACAATGGTTGCTTTCCCAACTTGAGAAAACTGGGTTTAAAAATAGATTCAACAGAAGAAAACTTGAGGAGACTGCACTGCCTAAGCAATCTACGTAAGCTGGTACTTATGTTTGAAGAATGTCGGACTCCATTAGATAGAATTGCATTTCCTTCAAATCTGATCAAGATTACCTTGTCAGGTTTTAAGGATTTGAAATCCAAAGATATGAATACATTGGGACAAATTCCCAACCTTCAAATTTTGAAAGTGAGATATGGAAATTGTGAGGAAGAAACTCTTAATTGTGGTACTGCTGGGAGCTTTCTGCGGCTTCAAGTGTTTATCATGGACGGTGTGAATATCACACGTCTGTCATCAGAAGAAGGTGCGATGCCTCGTCTTCGCCGTGCGGTCTTCTATAACTGCCATGACTTGAAGGAGGTTACTAAACAAATGCGTTCCTTGGGTAGAAACTTGGAGTTTATAGACTATGATGATTATCGGACGGGTGATTACATTTAATGAGTTATTTATAAAAATTAATAAATTAACAAGTATAATTATTTGTGTTATATACGTGATAAGATTAAAATTATAATTTTAAATTGTTTTTTTTAAATTAAGTTGAATTATAATAATTTGATTAATAAAAAAATAACGTTATTTATTGTTTGTTTTTTTTAATTTAGTGTTAATTGGATTAACTCTAAAATAGTTATTAATCGATTTTAATAATTTACTTTTTTTTATAAATCAGACATATATACTGATGAATATGATCATAAATAATATAGTAATAGTTAAATTCACTAATAAATGTATTGGTTATTATCACACTATAAAATAAATTAAATATAAAGGCTATTAGCACTTATAAATCTATAAAATCGTATTGTCTTTGATTCACGTGCAAGGGTTTACTTATCAAATAAACTTAAAATATGAACAAAAAATATTTATAATAATTACATTATTAATCTGAAATATAAAATGAGAAAAAAAGTGATATATATATATATATATATATATCCAAAAAAAATAAACTTAAAAATCATAAAAAGAAAGAAATTTTATATTAAAAAATATAAAAATAATATATTCAAAAAGAATAGTCGTAATTTATAAATTGAGCCAACAATTTAAATTTTTCTAAAACTAATTTAATCAAATACCAATATTAGAAATAAATTACTTAAATAATATTTAATCTATTCTAGTCCTTAGACACGTATAGATTAGAGTCATTCTCGTAACGATAACGAACTGAAATAACGTCGTAAGTTCGAACAATTAGAATTCGTGCAAATTCAGACCATTCCTTTGTTCTTTGAAAACCTTCTGTATCCCTGATAGAGTTAAATCGAAATTTCTTTTATGAATAAAGAGTTACGGAGATGGCTTTGATGTGTTGGAGACTAAAATCCAGAAGTCACTATTTATATTTGAGTATGACACCTATTAAACCCGAAAGACCAAATAAAATGGTATATCTAGTTTTATTTTCATTTAATTCTAAATAAAAAATAACAGTGACTTATTTAATTCAGCATTTATGATAATAAATAATATGACCATTATATAAGTCATTTAATATAAAATAGCTTAATTTACGATTATAATTAATATATGTATTGCCTATAAATAGATTAGGAAATAAGAATTTCGTAACAAAATAATCATTCAATTTGAATTGTAATTAATTGATTGATAAAAATTATAATAAATTGTATGATATTTAAATAATTAACCAAATCAATTAGTTGATATAATTAATTTATTATAATAAAATGAATTTAATGAGTTAAAAGAATAAATCGAAAAATACCATCACGACAGTTTTATCATTAAGTGCAAAAATTTAATTTTTACATAATAAAATAGATATTTACAGATTATTATATTAAACACAGACTAAAAAAATACACTAAACAAAATAAAAGCATCAATGGTAAAATATAACCTAAAAAATTACTTAAATTAAAAAAGAACCTGTGATGAATTATAATAAATCTATATATGAGAAGTAAAAGTAAAATAACCAATTAAAAATAAAGTAAAAAGAGCAATTTAAAAAAGTAAAAGAAGATAGAAAAGATAACATGTGGAGTAGATAAAAAAATGTATTACAATAGAAGATTGATATAATTAATTAATACAAAGGATGAAAGAGAAAAATCAAAATACGATCTTATTAAAAAATTTTCAAAAAAATATTTTAAAAAAAACCTATTAATCAACTTTTATAAATATATTACAAAAAATTTAAATTATCTTTAAATAAAATAATAATACCCTTAAGAATTATTAATCAAAATAAATAAAAAAAGAATTAATATAAAACAAAATCATAGAAAAATATTAGCAAAATTAAGATAAAAAATAAAAAATTACAAATATTTTACATAAAGTACAAAATAAAGAGGGAGAAAAGGAATATATAAAATAATAAAATAATAATTTGAATTAATTGAGTTTATTTATTTCATTGTTTTATATATTATTTATTAAATAATTTAATATTTATCAATATCATATTAAATGATAAATTAGTTATAATTAATTTGGTTTAATGAATCAAACAAAATTTAAAATAATTTGATATTTACTCTAATTAAATTAAATATTTGAAGTTATGATTAATGTAATTTAATGAATCAAATAAAATATTAAATGATGAAATATTTATCTTACTCAAATAAAATTACATAATTGATTAGTTATAATTAATACAATTGAATTAATCAAACTAATTAAATTGAAAAATAATTTAGTTAATTTGTGTCTTAAAGACACATTTTAAAAATATTTATTTTTCAACAACTTTTATAAAAGATTTTTTATAATATTTTTAACTTATAGTCTAAAGGCACAGTTATAATAATCTATTAAAAAGTACTTAATTAGTTAATATAAATAATTAATATAATTGATTTAGTTCAATAAATTAAAAGAAATAAATGTGAAAGGAAGAGATAAAGAGAAAGTAAACTTATAAAAATGTATATCCATTAAAAAGTAATAAAAAAGTTCCTTTTTTAGTTTTTTAGTAATTATTAATTTATTATAATTAATTTCATAACATTCATTACACATTATTCATCTTATAATTTAATACAATCAATTTATTGATATCAATTATCGATAACTAATTATAATTGATATAACTGATTTCGCTATACTTTCTAAATAAATAATTAAAAATGTACGTATCAATTTTTTGTTAAAGTAAAATAAAATAAAATATATAAATTGAGTAGATATAAATCTGAAAATTATAAATTTTATTAACAATTCAAATAAATTAGTACCATAAAATTAAATTTAATGTCTATTTTAAAAATAATTACTAACCTTTTATTCTTTTAATTATTAATAATTTAAATAAAATAATATCCTATAACTTATTTTATTATTTATTTTAAGTAATTACTAACATAGTTGTTAGTAATAGCTAAGTGTATATTATCAATATACTTTTATCACTGGGTATTTCAATCTTATCGTCATTGCAATTTTGTACCGTCTTACTTTTTTTAATTGTTATTATGTTATTAGAATTGTTAAATAATATTAAAAAAATTTTAAAAATAGAAATAACGATGACCCCTTTAATAATTAATTCAATAGAATTAAATTTAAACAAATAATATGATTCAATCAATTATATAAATAATAGTATAGTTATAAATATTAATATTAAAGATAGTCTTACTAATGTAAATGATGAATACAATAATTATATAAAAAAAATAATTAATTACATAATTGCATAATTTTCAAGATCCTATATAGTTGAATCTAACGAACAAATAAAAAAATATCTATATGATAATGTCCCAATATTTTAGCATACTTTAAATCATATTATAAATTTATATATCATATTATAATTTTAAGTCAACTCCTTAAACACATTATAACATAAACCATCTAAAAAAATATACCAAATTAACGAATATCACATGGGTCACAACATACACTCTAAATTGTCATAATATTTCAAATAAAAAGAGCACAATGAATATATATAACTAAAATAAAGAGCAACAAAGAGACACAAAAAAAAAATAAATAAATAAAGAGAATCAATAAAAACATTAACATATAAACCACATACACGAACAATGTATATATTAATTGTGAATCACAAAAAAAAAGACAATATATATATATATATATATATATATATATATATATATATATATATATATGAATTGAGGTACACATGATAAAATAGTCCATTACAAATAAAAATTACAGTAAGATTATTTAAAAACAACATAAAAATGACACTTTTTTTTGTTAATAAGAAGTTAAAAGAAAAAAAAAGTGCGTGCCTAATAATAAGCAATTAAAATAAACAAAAAATTTTAAAAAATATAAAAAAATGAAATGTATAAATAAAGATAAAAGAAACAAAAATTTAATAAATTACAAAAATTATACCTAAACACGAGAGAGAGAGAGGGGGAGAGGGAGGGAGGGAGAGAGAGAGAGAAAAGAAAACGAATGAGTAAAAAATATTTGATCTGATATAAATAGATGGTAATGAGAAAAATAAACTTATTAAATTAATTCATATATTTCGTTATCATATTTATTATTTATTAAATAATTTGATATTTACTCCAATCAAATTAAATAATTAATATAATTAACTAAATTATAATAAATGGTGAAATTTGAATGTCTAATCAAATTAATTAATTGATATAATTAATTAATTATAATTGATTTACTTTAACAAATTAAATGAAATAAATAAATGGTGAGATTTGAATGTCTAATCAAATTAATTAACTGATATAATTAATTAATTATAATAAATAAATTCATATAAATTAACGAATTAAATGAAATAAATCAGAAAATACATTAAGAGCATGTCACACCAGTTTTGTTATTAAGTGCAAAAATCTGATTTTTATATAATATAATAGATAATAGATAGATAATAAAGATATTTTCTTAAATTAGTATAATTGTGCATTATTCATTAAATATTAATTGTAATATAATTATAATAAATATATTTTTCTAAAATAAATTTATTTAGAGAAATATAAATTGGTTATTAATAACCGATGCCATTATCATATAATTATCATATTATTATTATTATTATTATTATTATTATTATTATTATTATTATTATTATTATTAAAATGATTAAAAATATTTTTGATTGATAATTGATAAGTAGTTTAATAATACATTAAATATTGATTTTATATAACTATAATAAAGATATTTTTATAAAATAAACTTAGAAGCGAAAATAGTGCATTCATTTTGGTGGGAAAATAGATTCATGAGAAATCAACACCTCACTTCCATTAGTTGGGGGAAAACTCAGTTTTAGGATATTAAGTAAATAGAATTTTAATAATAATACACGGGTAATTGAAATAATTTATATACGAATTTTTCAAGTTATTATTATTATTATTATTATTATTATTATTATTATTATTATTATTATTATTATTATTATTATTATTATTATTAGATAATGAATAAGAATTAGAATTATATCAATATTTTTAAAATTAATATAATTAAAATGACTAAAAATGTTTAAAATTAATGTGCGTTATTAATATCATAAAATTTGATCATTTTATGATTAGATTCAAATATTCTTATCATGATTACCACGACCGATGCAATTATCATATCATTATCATATATTATTATTATTATTATTATTAAAAGTATTTTCAATTGATAATTGATAAGTAGTTTAATAATGCATTAAATATTGATTTGATATAATTATAATAAAGATATGTTCCTAAATTAGTATAATTATGTATTATTTATTAAATATTAATTATAATATAATTATAATAAAGATATTTTTTATAAAATAATTTAGAATAGAGAATAGGAAAGTTCATTTTGGAGGAAAAATGGAATCACGAAGGATCGACACCTCACCTTCATTAGTTGGGGGAAAACCCAGTTTTAGTATATTAAGTAGAAGTAGATTATTGGGGTTATAAATTGATTGTAATGTTTATAACGGTAAAATATAATAAATATAGGGATATTGATTACAAATTTGGTTAGATACTATTAATTTCTAATTATTATCATTGGAAATTTTGCAGTCTAATTTGCATATATTTTTATTAGGGGTAAGTACTGTTTTGGTTCCTAAAGTTTAGAGTCAGAATCGAAATCGTTCCTCTTCTAATTTTGGATTTAAAATTGTTACGGTGGGTAACCGGAGATTAATGGGCCGGATGGCGTTGGTTGGCCCAAACGTATGAAGGAGGTGGCTTTCGAGTGGACCTGGTACTCGGTGTTCCTCCGTCTGACTTTTATGTGAGAGAGAGTGGGGGGTGGTACCTGCAAAGACACTCCGATGCCTAAGTTAGCAAGAGTGTGAGCAGGTTAGAGAGTCTTGGAACTTAGTGATACCTGAATAGTCAGTGTATTTATAGTGGTGAACCAATAATCACCGCTGAAGTAGTGCCACCTTTTTAGGCGGATAACCGTTCCCATATCTTAGGGAGGTTACGATATGGCTCTATGAAGTGGTTAGAGAGTTTCTAGGGGCAGTTACTCATTCGAATGAGTGTTATCTGCCAGCTAACCCTCGTATCCGACTTCTTTGGAGCAGGTCGTGTTCAGCACCGACTTCTGGGGATGAAGGCTGGTGCTGGGTGAGGGCCAACCCTTTGGGTTGGGCCTTTTTGCTTGGATCCTGGACCTTTATTATTGGGCCAGGGTATGAACAGTGCCCCTACTCGAGCCCAATTTCTTTTTAGGATTTGGGTTCGAGTATTCAACTCGGGGTCGTAGCCGATTTGCAAGAGGACCGACGTGATGGTTTAAGAACCGATGTGATTTTTCTTGACCTTTCGGTTCTGACAGTTACGTCTAATCAAGCGTCGTGTCCGTTAGGGGTGTGCGTAGGGATTTAATGGCCTTGGTAACGGTGCATCTTCATTAATGATTGCCCCAATTTTACCATTATGCCCCTAACGTTCTTATAAATACTTTCCCTCTCTTTCGTTGTTTCGTTTCTGCGATCTTTCAAATTTCTCTTGCATTCGTTCGTGCTGCATTCTTGCGTTTCGAAGGTTTTTACTTCCCCCAGTCTTGATTTCAGACTTAAAGGTTAGCTTTTTTCCCCTTCTGTAACATGCTTTCTATTTGCGTGCCTTTATTTTGTAGGTAGACTGGTTTGTAGGCTTTAGTTCCGTACCCCCTCCCTTTAGAGACCGTGTGTTGATTTTCCTTTTCTTTTTGTAGGTTTCTTGTCACCCCTTGTAGATGTTCTTTCTCAGTGGATTGATGTCACGGTCCTAGGGGAGGAGCCTTCAGTCGATACCGAGTTTATCACCCACCTTCGTACTCACCATAGAACTTGTACTTCTGAAGAGGATGAGCCGAAGTATGAGTTGGTAGTCCCGGGTCCAGAAGACCGGGTTTGCTTCGGGAGGGCCGACGAGGCAGCCCCTCATTTCTTTTTTATGTATGAGAGTATGGTCACCCGTTTGGGCGTTTTTCTTCCATTTTCAGAGTTTGAAATGTCTGTGTTACGTCATTGTCGGGTTGCTCCCACCCAACTTCACCCCAACTCTTGGGGTTTTTTGAAAATTTACCAATTTATCAGCCAGGCCTTAGAGTTCCCGACTTCTCTGAGGATTTTCTTCTATCTCTTCCATATGACCAAGCCCTTCAGTGGGCTAAATAATAAGCAACAGTGGGTGTCCTTCCGAGCCATACAAGGTCGGAGGCTTTTTACCCTTTTTGATGAATCCTTTCACGATTTTAAAAGCTATTTTTTCAAAGTTCAAGCAGTAGAGGGTCACCACCCCTTTTTCTTAGATGAGAGTTCTTCTCCTCGCTTTCCTCTATACTGGTTAGAGGCCTCCCCCTGTGAGAAATATGGTCTGGACGACTTGGACGAAGTGGAGGCGGCCATCGTAGGGTTCCTCCGAGAAGTGTGGGGGAGGGCCCTATACTTGGATACTAAAAAATTTCTCCAGGGGTCGCCGGCCTTTGTCCAGTCACAACTAGGTAGCTTTTTGCGTTTCTCACTTATTTCCGACTTGCAATTTCTTCTACCGACTTGTCTGACTTTTAGCTACCAATTTGTTTTTGCAGAGATGGCAAAGAAAAACGCTCAAGAGTCTTACCAGAGGGTTCAGGAAGCCAAGGCAAAGTCTCGTGCCAGATCTGGTGGTGCTAAGGCGGTTGTCTCTCCTCCTCCTCCTCCTCGGAACGTTGGGACTCCCTCCTAACCTATTGTAATTTCTTCCTCTGCTTCCTCTCTGCCACCCCCTCCTGTCCGACCTGCTCCTGAGCCAGAGCCGAAGAAGCGCAAGACCTTAGAGTCTGGCGCTTCTGGTGAGGCGGACGCTCTTACGTTCGTCCGAAAGAACATTTATCCTCATGCTCGTATGAGTATGGATGATGTTTCTGTTCGGCACTACCTCACCACTGTGGTTGAGGAGAGTCTCAAGACGGCGGGGGTTTGTGGCAAACTCTTAGATATATTTGAGAAGACTCCTATCAGCTCTTTAGGGACGACCTCGAGGGTCGAGGAGCTGGAAGGCAGGCTTCGCATATATCAGGCGCATGAGAGGGAGTTGGAGGGGGAAGTTGCCAAGCTGAAGGAGGAGAGGGACAGCCTCCGGGAGAAGGAGAAGAACTTGCAAGCCCAATGCAACATGGAGGTGGATTTGAGGAAAGCAGCGCAAGCCAGCTACAACAGTTTATTTGCTGATCTTGTGTCTGTAAAGAATGACTTGCTGAATGCTCGGAAGGCCTATACCGAGTTGGAGGACTCTATTGTGGATGGTGTTGATGAGGCTTGGAGGATTTTTAAGGAGCAGGTCGGAGTTATTGCTCCTGACTTGGACCTTTCTCCTTTAGACCCTGATAAGATTGTTATTGATGGTGCCATCATGGATCCTCCTGTCCCCGTGGTGGAGTCTGAGTCTGATTTGAAGACTCGGGGGCAGAGGATCATAGAGTCCCCTCCTCGCTCTAAGGACGCTCCGAGTTCTTCTGCTGCTCCTCCGACTTTCTCTCCAACTCCTGGTCCTGGTGGTGGTGATCCTTCTAATCCTCTTGCAAAGAAGTGATTTTGTTGGCTATTGGGGGTCCGGCCTGTGGACCCCCCCCCCTTTTTAAACTCTTTATATTTATTTGTTGATGTTGAACAATTTTTGGCCTTTTAAGGCCGTAAACAAAACAATTTATGATACCCTTTTTTTAATGAGGGTTTAATTTAGTGTTTTAAATAAATGCCCTTTTTGGATAAGGGTTTTGAGTTACCTTATGCGCGCATGCTTTTCTGTTCGTGGTTCTTTTGACTCTTTGATCTTTTCTGGAAAAACCTTTTCTTTGGGGCTTGCCTGCTTTTCTGAATCTCTTTGATCCTCAAGGCAGCCTTACAACTTTTTCTTAGTCTTTTCCTATCTCTTTTTGTTATTCCTAGTACTCAATTTCGTTTTATTGAGTTTTTCGTGACTTAGGCTACTTTTGCGATTCATTTTAATTTTACTCGGTTTCGCATTCCGACTTATGAGTCGGACTGCTCCCGAGTTTATCATGATCGACTTCTATAGCCTCTTTACGCCGACTTGTACCTCGTCGTTTTATCCTGACGACCATCTAGGTCGGTTCATGGGATTTTCACGTTTTGTCGAGCTTAAATCGGCGCGTTTCGTAGAAAGAGAATAAAAAGGGAATTTAAAAGAGATATTTAAATTGAAAGAGATCTTTATTAATTGTGGAGGTACCTTATTGCTACTAAGGGCTTTTGATAATTTATTTTCCCTTAGCCCCTACTATGATGCCTCGTTAAAAACCCTTTTCAGAAAAAACCCTTTGATTTTGGGAAAAAATCATGAAATTGGGAAAAGAGTACATCAGGGAGTAGGGTTCGCTTTTAGCTGTAGTACCTTTTCATATTACAAGCATGCCATGATCTTGGTAACTCGTTGCCGTCGAAGTCGGTTATCCTATAATAGCCCTTTCCTAAGACCTCGTTGATCTTATATGGTCCTTTCCAATTAGCAGCGAGCTTTCCTTCCCCTGATTTGTTGACTCCAATATCGTTTCTGATTAGGACCAAGTCATCTGGGGTGAAACTCCTTCGAATGACTTTTTTGTTGTATCTCGCGGTCATCCTTTGCTTCAACGCTGCTTCTCTTATCTGGGCTTCTTCTCGGATTTCGGGGAGCAAGTCGAGCTCCTCTTTGTGCCCCTGTATATTCCCGATCTCGTCGTGGAAAATCACTCTTGGGCTTTGCTCATTGACCTCTATTGGGATCATGGCTTCTACGCCATAAACTAGTCGGAAGGGTGTTTCTCCAGTGGCGGATTGGGGGGTTGTTCTGTAAGCCCATAGTACTTGTTGGAGCTCTTCAGCCCAAGCTCCTTTCGCATCTTGTAATCTTTTCTTCAGCCCTGCCAGTATGACTTTGTTGGCTGCTTCGGCTTGCCCATTGGCTTGTGGGTGTTCCACTGAGGTGAACTGGTGTTTGATGTTCATACTGGCTACTAGGCTTCTAAAGGTGGAGTCGGTGAACTGGGTTCCGTTATCTGTGGTAATGGAATAAGGTATCCCATACCTTGTGATTATATTTTTGTAGAGGAACCTCCGACTTCTTTGTGCAGTGATGGTGGCCAGTGGTTCTGCTTCTATCCACTTTGTGAAATAATCTATTCCCACTATTAGGTATTTGACTTGTCCTGGCGCCTGGGGAAAAGGACCTAACAAATCCATTCCCCATTTTGCAAAGGGCCATGGGGAGGTGATACTGATGAGCTCCTCTGGGGGGGCCACGTGGAAATTTGCATGCATTTGACACGGTTGGCATTTTTTCACAAAGTTTGTGGCATCTTTCTGCAAGGTTGGCCAGTAGAATCCAGCCCGGATCACCTTTCTGGCTAATGACCTTGCTCCGAGATGGTTCCCGCAGATTCCACTATGTACCTCCTCTAATACATCAGTGGCTCTTGAGGTCGGTACACACTTTAACAATGGTGTTGATATCCCCCTTCTATAGAGAATATTTTTCACCAAGGTATAGTGTTGTGCTTCCCTTCGGATTTTCTTGGCCTCCTTTTCCTCCTTGGGGAGGATGTCGAATTTCAGGTATTCGACCAAGGGGTTCATCCATCCGAGGTTTAATCCGACCACTTCAAAGACTTCTTGTTTGTCTTCCATTTTTACCACTGAGGGTTCCTGGAGAGTTTCTTGGATCAGGCTTCTGTTATTTCCTCCTGGCTTGGTACTTGCTAACTTGGATAGGGCGTCTGCTCTGCTATTTAGGTCCCGAGTTATGTGTGTGACCTCGGTTTCTGCAAAACGCCCAAGGTGCTCCGGAGTTTTTTCCAAGTATCTCTTCATATTTGGGTCTTTTGCCTGATATTCTCCACTTATTTGGGAGGTCACCACTTGAGAGTCACTGTATACCATTACCTTTATTGCACCGACTTCTTCTGCCAGCTTCAATCCTGCAATCAAGGCTTCATATTCTGCCTGATTATTTGAAGCTGGGAATTCAAACTTGAGGGAGACCTCTATCTGGGTTCCCCTTTCATCTACTAATATTATGCCTGCGCCGCTTCCTGTTTTGTTGGAGGATCCATCTACGTAGAGTTCCCACGTAGTTGGTTTATCCTCTTGATCCCCTGCATATTCTGCAATGAAGTCGGCGAGGCACTGGGCTTTAATCGCCGGCCGAGTTTCGTACTTCAAGTCGAACTCGGAGAGCTCTATTGCCCATTGAACCATTCTTCCTGCAACGTCCGTCTTTTGGAGGATTTGCTTCATGGGTTGGTTCGTGCGGACTCTTATTGTGTGAGCTTGAAAATAAGGCCGTAGCCTTCGAGAGGCTATCACTAAGGAGTAAGCGAACTTCTCTAATTTGTGATACCTTAGCTCAGGGCCCTGTAGAACTTTACTGATGAAATAGATCGGATGTTGACCGTCCTCGTCTTCTCTTATCAAGGCCGCTGAGACAGCCTTGTCTGCCACGGATAGGTATAGGACGAGGTCTTTTCCGGCTACAGGTCGGGTCAAAATAGGAGGTTGGCTCAAAAACTTTTTGAACTCCTGGAACGCTTCCTCGCATTCGGGATTCCATTCAAATTGGTGTCCCTTTCTCAATAGGGAGAACAGTGGAAGGGATCTTAGTGCTGATCCTGCCAAAAATCTGGAGAGAGCTGCTAGTCGGCCATTCAGCTATTGGACCTCCCTCAAACAAGTCGGGCTTTTCATTTCTAGGATAGCTCTACACTTGTCGAGATTGGCTTCGATCCCTCTTTGTGTTAGCATGAATCCTAGAAATTTTCCTGCCTCCACCGCGAAGGCGCACTTTGCAGGATTTAGTCTCATCCCGTGCAACCTTATGGTGTTAAAGACTTGTGAAAGGTCAGACAAGAGGTCGACTTCTTTCTTGGTCTTTACCAGCATATCGTCGACGTACACTTCCATTAAGCTCCCTAGGTGAGGGGCAAACACCTTATTCATCAGCCTCTGATATGTGGCCCCTGCATTTTTCAATCCAAATGGCATGACCACGTAGCAAAAGTTAGCTCTGGGCGTGATGAATGATGTTTTTTCCTGGTCTGGTTCATACATCGGGATTTGGTTATACCCTGAGTAGGCGTCCATGAACGACAAGTATTGATACCCCGAGCTAGAGTCTACTAGGGCGTCAATGCTTGGTAGTGGATAAGGGTCCTTGGGACATGCCTTATTTAAGTCGGTATAGTCGACGCACATTCTCCATTTACCGTTTTGTTTTTTGACTAGCACTACATTGGCTAGCCATGTTGGATACTTGACTTCTCTGATGAAACCGGCTTCTAGGAGCGCTTGTACTTGCTCCTCTACTATTAGAGCTCGCTCTGGGCCGAGCTTGCATCTTCGTTGTTGCACAGGTCGAGATCCCGAGTAGACCGAAAGCTTGTGGGACATGAGCTCGGGATCTATCCCAGGCATGTCGGAGGCCTTCCAGGCGAAGAGATCGGAATTATCTCTTAGGAGCTTAGTCAACCCTTGTCTTAGGGTTTCCCCTAGGTTGGCTCCCATGTGAGTGTTTTTTCCTTCCTCTTCGCCGACCTGAATCTCCTCGGTTTTTCCCCTGGGCTGGGGTCGCAGCTCTTCTTTAATCCTTGCTCCCCCGAGCTCTATTGTGTGAACTTCTTTGCCTTTTCCTCTCAGGTTTAGGCTTTCATTGTAGCATTTCCTTGCCAGCTTCTGATCTCCCCTTACCGTTGCTATCCCCGCTGAGGTCGGGAATTTCATGCAGAGGTGGGGCGTCGATACCACCGCTCCGAGTCGATTAAGGGTAGCTCTGCCGATTAAAGCATTATAGGCCGACCCTACGTCGATGACTATGAAGTCTATACTCAGAGTCTTTGATTTCTCCCCCTTTCCAAAGGTGGTGTGGAGGGGCAAAAATCCTAGTGGCTTTATTGGCGTGTCGCCTAATCCGTACAAGGTGTCGGGGTAGGCTCTTAACTCTTTCTCATCTAACCCTAGTTTTTCGAAAGCGGGCTTGAAGAGGATGTCCGCTGAGCTTCCTTGGTCTACTAGTGTTCTGTGTAGATGGGCATTTGCCAGGATCATGGTAATTACCACTGGGTCGTCGTGCCCAGGGATTATTCCTCGCCCATCTTCCTTTGTGAATGAAATGGTTGGAAGGTCGGAGGACCCCTCTTCGACCTGGTAAACTCTCTTGAGATGTCTTTTACGAGAGGATTTTGTGAGTCCCCCTCCCGCAAACCCTCCTGAGATCATATGGATATGTCTCTCCGGAGTTTGTGGTGGTGGGTCTCTTCTATCCATATCATCTCGCTTTCTTTTTCCCTGACTGTCCGACCTTTCTATGAGATATCTGTCAAGCCGACCTTCTCTGGCCAGTTTTTCTATCACATTTTTAAGGTCGTAACAGTCGTTTGTGGAGTGCCCATATATTTTATGGTACTCACAGTAATCACCGCGGCTCCCTCCTCTTTTATTTTTAATGGGCCTGGGAGGAGGCAGCCTTTCGGTATTGCAAATTTCTCTGTATACATCCACTACAGGAACTTTCAGTGGAGTATAAGAATGATATTTTCTTGGCCTATCGAGGCCGAGTTCTTCCTTCTTCTTAGCTTCCCTCTCCCTCTCTTTCGTTGAGGGAGGGTGACCAGGTCGCCAACTCGGTTCTCTTAGCCTAGCATTTTCTTCCATATTGATGTACTTTTCAGCTCTTTCCTGTACATCACTTAAAGAGGCGGGGTGTCTTTTTGATATGGACTGTGAGAAGGGACCTTCTCTAAGACCATTGACTAGCCCCATGATGACTGCTTCGGTGGGCAGGTCTTGAATCTCCAAACATGCTTTGTTGAACCTTTCCATATAGGCCCGTAAGGACTCCTCGACCTCCTGTTTTATTCCCAGGAGACTTGGTGCATGTTTTACTTTGTCTTTCTGGATGGAGAACCTCATCAAAAACTTTCTTGAGAGGTCTTCAAAACTGGTAATTGACCTCGGAGGGAGGCTGTCGAACCACTTCATCGCTGCCTTTGACAAGGTTGTCGGAAAAGCTTTGCATCGCGTAGCGTCAGAAGCGTCAGCCAGATACATCCGACTTTTAAAGTTGCCCAAATGATGCTTTGGATCAGTGGTTCCGTCGTAGAGGTCCATATCGGGGCTTCTAAAGTTTCTCGGAACTTTTGCCCTCATTATGTCCTCGCTAAAAGGATCTTTCTCCCCTAAGGGCGAATCTTCTCTACCGTCGTGGGAGTTCTGACCTTTGAGGGAGGATTCTAACTTTAAGAGTTTTCTTTCTAACTCTTTTCGTCGCTCCATCCCCTCTTTTAGGTTCTTTTCGGTTTCCTTTTGTCGTTACCGTTCCTGTTCTAGCTGCTCGAGGCGACTGTGGACTAATCCCATGAGCTCCATTGCGTGGGATGGTCCTTCTTTTTCTGATTCGCGCCCCTCCGAGGAATTTACCTTCGGGTTTTTGATTCCGGAGGTGCCTTCCCTGTGTTGATCATTGGCTTCCTGGTGAAGGGTCTGGTCTGCCTCATTGTTTCCAGTGTTCAGATTCTCGTGGTCAGAATCTGTCTCCACATAACCCTCTTCAGGGGATCTATCCGCCATCACTGGTTGATCTCTCGGGTCCCCGGCAACGGCGCCAATGTTACGGTGGGTAACCGGAGATTAATGGGCCGGATGGCGTTGGTTGGCCCAAACGTATGAAGGAGGTGGCTTTCGAGTGGACCTGGTACTCGGTGTTCCTCCGTCCGACTTGTATGTGAGAGAGAATGGGGGGTGGTACCTGCAAAGACACTCCGATGCCTAAGTTAGCAAGAGTGTGAGCAGGTTAGAGAGTCTTGGAACTTAGTGATACCTGAATGGTCAGTGTATTTATAGTGGTGAACCAATAACTACCGCTGAAGTAGTGCCACCTTTTTAGGCGGATAACCATTCCCATATCTTAGGGAGGTTACGATATGGCTCTATGAAGTGGTTAGAGAGTTTCTAGGGGCAGTTACTCATTCGAATGAGTGTTATCTGCCAGCTAACCCTCGTATCCGACTTCTTTGGAGCAGGTCGTGTTCAGCACCGACTTCTGGGGATGAAGGCTGGTGCTGGGTGAGGGCCAACCCTTTGGGTTGGGCCTTTTTGCTTGGATCCTGGACCTTTATTATTGGGCCAGGGTATGAACAAAAATCATTCTTAATATTTTTTTTTTTAAAATTGTTCTTTTTATTAAAATTTTTAATTTAATTCCTAAACTACCCCTATTCCTATTTTAATAATAAAATTTATAAAAAAAAAAAACCAAACGCGTGTTTTGGGGGGGGGGGGGAAGAAAACGCGTGGGTGGGGGTATACGAAGGTGCAGGGGCAGGGGAGGGGAGGGGATGGGGGAGGGGGATGGCGCCGGGGAGGGAGCAGCTCGCGTTGCTGCCGTCAGACCCTGTCGCCGCCATTCGTGCTTCAGTCGCCGCCACCATCGCGCCTTTTGCGTCGTGCCATCGTGAGCAGAACCACGAAGAGAGATAGATCGCGAGTGAGGGGGTCACGGGCTTGGAGCCGCCGCGCCTTCATCACCACCGCGTCCTCGCCGCGCTGCCGCCGTCGTCCTCACCACGCTATCGGGGGTGGAGAGAGAAAGAAGGGGGGGGGGGAGAAACAGGGAGGTCGCCGCCGTGACCTCCTCGTCGTCGTCAGCTTCCGCTCCGCTGCTGGTCGCCGCCTCGCCGCTGCTGCTCGCCGCCTCTGCTTCTTGCTTCGATTTTTGTTTCTGCTTCGTCTTCTGCTTCTTCTGCTTCTTGATTTGTTAAATCATTGTTGGTTTTGAGTTGTTGGTTTTGATTTCTGAATTTCTTGATTTCTGAATTGTTTGCTGTTGATGGAAGAAGTTTGTTAATTGATTTCTGAATTATTGTTGCTGATTTGTTGCTGATTTGTGGAATATTATTGTTACTTTCTGTTTATGATTTGTTTATTTTCTGTTTCTGCTTCTCTGTGTGGAGGTGGAGGTGGAGGTGGGGGGAAGGGCAGACGGGGAGGGGACGGGTGGGACGCTGGGTGGGGGGAAGGGGGAGGCAGTGAGGGGGAAGGGGAAGGGGAAAGGGGGGAGGGGGACGGCGGCGGCGTTGGTGGTGGTGTTGGTGGTGGTGGAGTGGCAGTGGGTGTTGATGATGATGATGATGGCGATGATGATGTTGATAAGGGTGGTGGAGTGGCAGTTGGTGGTGGTGGTGGTGGAAGAGGTAATTATATTGGTAATGGTGAGGGTATTTTTGTCCAAAAAAATAAAAAGACGATTTTAATACGAAATAAAATGTTAAGGACGATTTTAAATCCAAAATTAGAAGAAGGACGAAATCGATTCTAGCGCTAAATTTTAGGGATCAAAATCGTATTTATCCCTTTTTATTACTTGTATATTTTATTTTTTGCTGAGTTGAAAATAATAATTAATTTGACAAAATTTGAGTGATTAATTCTAAAATTTTACTAAGTAAGTGATGTTACTAATATAATATTAGTAAAAAGAAAAAAATGTTTTATAAATAATATAGGTAAATTTATACATCTATTTTTATATATTAAGTATATTAAGAATAGAAGAATAGATAAATAGATAAATTGAAATATTAGTTCTCCATCTTGGGGGCTAAAGTGCTTAATTACAATATAACATAATAATTTCATAATGATGATAATGATAATCATAAATATTCATAGTTATCATGTTGGTGTTGGAGTTGGAATTTTTAAATATTGTCGTATCATATTTATTTAACTGCTCGTTGATTTAGTCCTATAAACGCAAATAGTAATTTAACAAGAGTTTTACATATTACGTATATCGATTATACTAAAAACTAAGTAAATAATATTATCAAACAGTATATATTCCATGACGAGTTTTATATATGACTTGTATCTCAGATTATATATACGGTCGATGCTACAATAAAGATTTTATAATTATTTTTATGTGAATATATTTTTTTATTTTTAGATGATAAATTGTATGATTAGATTTTGATATTTATAAAAATATTATTTTTGTTTAAAGTGTGGCTAAATAAATAAACCATATTTTTAACCAAAATATTTTTATAGAAAGATATTTTTGCCATCTTCATTGTAATATCCACTATATATTATCATTAGATTGTTAAATTGTGAGATATATTATCTCCATTTTACTTGACAAAAAAATTACCTACTATTGTGAAAAAAAATAATAGATTTAGATGATGAAATCACTGATCTGTTCACCCAATAAAAAAAGAAAAAGTTTATCAAAAAAAAAATATTAAAAAGACAAAAAAAACAGTCAGAACTTATTTTATTTAGCATTTATTAATTGTCGCAACAATTAATAAATATTAAACAAGACAAATTATGATTATTTTTGACTGATTTTCTTTAGTTAGCAAACATTTTCGATAAAAAAAAATGGGCGCAAATATAAGTGTGGTACGCGGGAACTGTAAAGTGTGAGGGTTTTCATTTCCTTGGGTTCCTGAAAGGTTGAAAGTTGAAACTCTTCGGCGCGCTTTATTCACCTTTGATCATGATGATGTTGCTGTAATTCAGTGGCGAATTAAGATGCTGACTGGAAGAGAAAGCTTGGTTCGTTTGATCGGAAAACGGCGTCGCTTCCTTCCCAATCGCCATTCCATTCTCTCCCAAACCCTTCCTCCTAACCAGGCATACCATCCTATTACCTCACTTTTCCATTTCCTTTATCTTTCTAATATCAACTATTAATGCCCACCAACTGTTTGAACTTTGAACTCCCAAGACAAGTAGCATCTCACAATTTAACATGTCCTTAAATTCTGTTTGCCTTTGCATTTTCAACTTTATGGTGAATGATGATTCGATTATTTGGTCATGTAGATACAAATGTTTGTTCTTAACTTATTTTAATTTGCTTGTTCTCAGAGCTGCTTTGATATTTGTTCTGATAATAGCGGTTCTGGAATTCAGTTGGGGAAGGATGATGACTTGAAACGATTGAAGTCTTTTGGGGATAATGAGCATGAGAATGCACTGTCTTCAAGTAGTGTTGTAGATTGTCCCGTTTGTGGGTCTAAGATTCCTGGGAATAACAATGAGATCAATTCTCATTTGGGTATGTGGTTTTTGACTTTGGGTCTTTGATTTGGTTGCTTGATTGATTGAACTTTGAATATCCTCCAAGTATGAAGGTCTCATGTCGGTTTATGTTTCTCAGATGCTTGTCTGTTGCGAGGAACTAAGCGGAAACTAACGCAACGCACCCTCCTTCAGTTAAACTTCAGCCCTGTATTATCCAAAGTCAAAATTGTTCCTGATGAGTTGGTTGAGTCAGACAATCCGGGTATTGTACCACTGTCACCACCTGAAACAATTGCTCGGGAGGAAATTGAGGATAGTGGATCTGAAGAATTGACTGGAAAGGAAAGCCTGCTCATTGATAGCGAGATTGATTGTATGGTTAGCAGCTCATCCTTTTGCCCGAAGAATGAGATGGCTGAATTGCCAATGGATGATTGTAAACCTGACACATTTGAAGCTACACTTGATACTTTTATTGTTGGCCGGAGATATGCTGATCGTGAGGAGATATCTCCTGGTCTTACCATTGCTCTTTCAAGAGACCCTTATAATGTTAAGGATTCCAATGCCATAAAGGTTTGCAACTTATGTTCAATATATTTGATGGATATTGCTTTTATGCACAAATGGAGCACATGCCACAATCAAGTACTCCATCTTATGACATCACCCAGCATATCACGTAGGATCAGATTATCTGACTTAATAGTGTCGGTTCCGATTTTACGAAATTATCCACTATGTACAAGTTTAAGTAACTGGTTACTCCTTTTGGGCTCAGGTTGTGTCTTCGGATTCTGCAGGCTGTAAGTTATTAGGTTTTCTCCCCCGTGAGCTAGCACAATATATATCTCCTCTAGTTGACGAGTATGGCTTTCGTTTTCTGGTAAACAGTTTGAGCTCAAATTTGAAATATTAACAAATCTATCTGAACTTGAGGAGCCAATAGTAAATTTTGTTGAAATACTTGCTTCATGTTCTCATAATTGTACTCATTGGGATTTGTTCCAGGGAAGTGTCATTTCTGTTCCTGAGAATTCTCTTGAAAATGTCCCAATTCGCCTCCAGAGAACATCGGATGGTGAAAGAAACTATGGAGATGAGACATTTAATTGCTTATGGAGAAAAGCTCAATCTGTAAGCAGGAATCCACCTCAATCTGCAAAGTATCAGCTGAATTTTTGTCTTATGCTACAAGAGGTGTTAAGAAATAATACTCACCTTCTAACAGAAGATGAAAAAACCTATCTGGGTATTAATATTAATTGTTGAGACTTACCTTTTCTTTCAACCTTTTCATCAGATAGTTTAAACATGTCTCATCCATTGACAGAGTCATTCACTTTACTCTCAAATGACAGTCAGAGGATTTTTATTCGGCTATACACCAGAAAAGGTTATTTGACTATTTCTAATTTTATCAACTACTCATTCATTATTTGGATATTGATAATTTTAACTTCTCCTTTTTGTTATAAGTTGCTCTCTTCTGTAGCTGATTACTTGATTTTCTCTTTTTTTCCCCTATAATTTCTGTTAAATGGGGGATAGTGGTGCCAAAATATATGTAGGCTTTGTTAACCATGGTGAAAAGGTAGAACCTTCTTGGAGAAATGAACCCATATACAGAGTTTAGCTTTTTAATTGCTCATGTTGGAGCTTTGTTACAAAAGTCGTGCTGAAAACCAAAAGGGGCATAAACAGATTGAAACAGTTTTCTTCTGCAACATATCCTTGGTCAGGGATGTCCTGTAAAAATCATTATGAGTATTTTACTCTACCTAAGTTTCCAAAGGAGATGCATCTTATGCAGCTGTAACATTGTTTGATTTTATTGTCTATATGTGTAGATGCTCTTCTCGATGTAATTTTATGTACCCATGTTGTAATTTGCTTGCCTTGCTAATAATGTTGTTATTTTGTCTTTCGGAGTTCATATGTTATTAATATCTGGTTATAATGCAGGTCCTTGGTTTCGCATGTCTAGTATATCATATCCTGAAATAATGGATGTTCACAAGGCAGTCAAGGAACTCGATGGTAATTATATATAATTAATTAGTATGATATTTATTGTTTCTCTATCTATACTCCAAGCTCTTCTTACTACTACTTTCGTACCTGCATTTTTGGTACGATCCATTTTCAGAGAAGGGATATATGTGTTCTATGGAAGAAGCACATCAACTGTCTGAAAGTGATGTGAGTGATATCTTGAATATACTATCTGTCTCTGAGCTACGCGAAATTTGGCGTATGCTTGAAAAGGTTAGAAATAAATTGCTATTTTAAGATCCATGATATCCTGAATATACTGTCCATGTGCGTTCTTTTATAAATATGTGGAGCACTTTGGATGGATCCTCCTAAATATGGTTGTTTCCATAGGTGTGCTCCAAAATTGATGATTGGCTTCTGATGACTACATAGTCAAAGATACCATGTGGACAGATACGGGCCAAACATTTGAACATTCTGTTGTGTTTTCTCTATTTATATGTTAGTACAGTAGTATTAGCCAGGTGGTAATGCATCTCCCATATGTAATTTGCTGTCCCACAAATAATTAAGTTCTCTAATGGGCTATCTATGAATTAATTATATTCTATTGATGTCTTAGAGTTGTGGTCGTGGGATGAAGAAGCAAGATCTCGTGTCATCTCTGGTTTCTACATATGCAGATGGACTATGGTATTCAAACATATAGTATCCATACTTTGTGACTAAATTACTAATTGATTTAACACCTGGTTTTTGTTTGGATCAGTCCTGGCCTATCCATTATGATTATGAATAGAACTGGCTCCTGTGTTAGAATTTCTTCAAAAGCTGAATCTCTCATATGGCGTACTGAGGTGCATCTGTTGTTTCTATTACTTAATTGCGGAATAAAGTTCATTGGGTTTATGTCTGATGTAAATGGTATTGCTTCTGCAGAGACTTTTCTTCTTAAATGGAGAGCAGGATCTCTCGTCCTTTCTGTTGGTTGATATGGGAAAAGTGAAGTATCCAACTTACAACTGCATCTTATCGGAGTCAGTTTTTTCAAATCGCAGGGATCTGCTCTCATATGAAGAGGTACATGTCTGAGTTCAGATATGCTAATGGCCTTCTGTTTCTTCCACTATTTTGTATGACATTAGTTATGCAGGCCATTGAAGTGGCCCAGATTATGGATGAAGCTCTTGGTGCAAATAGAACTGACACAGTGTTGAGGTGTATAAAGATTGCTGAATCTCATATATCTGCTGCTTTACCCATCCAGTACTTGACCTCTGAATCTGTAATTACAATCCGCCATTTATTTACTGCATCATGGGTTTACTCCAAGGTCGTCATATTAGGGATATCCTTTCTTGAGCAAGAACGCAGGTATTTTATTTAGGTAATCTAATCTGGATTCCGGCAAAATGAATGTATAATGTTGCTGCACATAAAACCTATATGAATTTGTTGGGCTTTGGCTATAAGTCTTAAAAAACTTATGATTGGAATAATTACCCCTGCATTATCCTTCATCTTAAGATAATTTGATGTTTAGCAAATGTCTTCCATAGTTTTTTGATGGGCATAATTATGTTCAACAATCCAGCTACTAGAATTAATATTAAAACATTTGTGCTCATGGGGAGTCTTCTTGCTTCTGCAGTATGAATATTGAATACTATGTGGAGCGTGTAACTGTTATTAGTGGTTACATAGACATGACCATGTTGCAGTAGATGTTGATAGGAGTGGTGTCTGTTTCCCAGGTATAGGGATGCAATTGACCTACTAAAGTGGCTGCTAAATTGTTTCACTTGTGATGTAAGAAGAGGGTATTGGACATTGAGGTTATCAGTTGACCTGGAGCACCTTGGCTACACTGAGGAGAGCCTTCAAGTTGCTGAAAATGGGTTGCTGGATCCCTGGGTACGTGCTGGTTCAAGAATGGCATTGCAAAGGCGAGTTGTTCGCTTAGGAAAACCACCAAGGCGATGGAAAGTTCCTAGTTTTTCAAGGTCTGCTATGAGGAAGATCCCTGAGGTAATTGCTTTATTTTATTATTCCATGGTTCTGATTTCTGATTTACTTTTTGCTTGTTGCATATCAAGTCAAATTAATCATTAATGACCTTGTCACTCATTGTCATTGTGACTGCTATAATGGTTCAGGTTTATGTTCAAGGGAGACCCATAAATTCTGATTTGGGAGCAAAGAGCAGGTTCTACAATGAAGAGGGAGAGCAATGTGGAGTTGAAGAACTTGCTTTGTATTATTATGCCGGGGAAGGAGGTGGATGGCAAGGTGTCCACACAGAGAGTGGCATTTGGTTAACCATTTTTGGGCTTCTAATGTGGGATGTCATATTTGCTGATGTGCCAAATGTCTTCTATACTAGATTTCAGGTACATATTTTTTGATAATTTTAAGATGAATCAAACTTCTATTTTTTCCTAACATGATGCTGTATATATATTTCTACCGCTACGTTTTGCTTCACCATGTCTATTCCTTTTGTAATTGTCACCTCTGGTGATTAACCCTACTGATTTTTACTTAATAATTTGTGGTGTTGGGCACTTTGTATTGTCTATTTATTATAAAACCGCATATAGGTTTGCTTATTAAACCGATGAAATGTCTTTGAATTTACAGAATGCTCCTTTGGATTTGGGTACCGATAGCTTTTATTCAGTGAGAAAGAGTAGCATAGAATCCCATCTGCGGAAAATTCGCGATGGCATGGCTGAGGAATGTCTAATAAAGTCATGGGAAACCCATAATGGAACGGCTTGTAGAGGGGTTAATTGGGACCGCCATACCTTACACGAGCTACGTGCTGCTGTTACTTGCGTCGGGGGCCATTGTTTGGCTTCTCTTTGTGAACTTCTTACTCAAGACTATCGGAGCTGGTCTAGTGGAATGCCTGATTTGCTGCTATGGCGTTTCAATGGAGAATACAGCGGTGAAGCCAAGCTTGTTGAAGTGAAAGGCCCAAGGGATCGTCTCTCCGAACAGCAGAGAGCATGGCTACTATTGCTCATGGATTGTGGATTTGTCGTTGAGGTATGTAAAGTGAAACCTTTGTAGATCTACACATTATTACAGTTGCTTGAAATTTAAGTTAGAGGAGAAACACATTGTGGAAATCACCTCTATCCTCTAGCAAAGTTTTCATCACTCGTGAAGAGTTCATCCTCTAAAATGTTCATTGTCAAATTATGAGCATTACTAGTATGTGGTTAGTTAGTCTGCAAAATGAGGATACGTGGAGGTCATCCATGAAAATTCCACTCCATTTTTATCCCTGAACCAAACATCCTTGTAGATAAAATTGACTGCTATGGCCAAAAAAATTGAACTACTCTAGACAATAAAGTAACGAGATATCTACAAGATGAATGAGGACAGTGAAGCATTGGATCCCAGCTAAAAAAAACATATTGATCCTACATAATATTGTTCTGGGGTAGTTGTTTCAGATTTCTGTATTATATGCAAAAGATTGCTTATTGAGGGAAATCTTCATGCTCAAGTCTAATTTTCTGTGTGTGTCAATTGAGAGTTTGAGATTTGTCTTCCCCTTGTGTAATTGAAATTCATGTTATCCTGACATAAATCAAATTCAAAGCTAAAAGAAGCTGTGAAAAATTCATCCACAGTTAGTGTAATTGTTTCTGTAATTTAATTTAATTTGTAGCATAGATTCAGGTCATGTTTCTAAAGATATCCCCACTTGATTTATTTTAGTCCTCAATTCAATTCAATATGTAGTTCAACTACAAAGATCATTCGCCCTAAAAGTCTCATGTTCTAGATTGGCGGCGGCCGCATACCAGATTTATAAAATGTATGTATTTTAATATCTCGTGCTTGTTAACATTGCTGTGTAGAAGCTTCCAATTATTATTAAAGCCAAATCTAAAGTTCCAAGTCAAAATAAATGCAATTCAATAACAGATTGCTACTCTCACAAGCAACCGAAACATTCACGGTTCGTAATCAACTAAATATCTAGGTATGAGGTATCATTAGCGGAGCCATCCTTATCTAGAGAGCTCTCTTTTACTGTTTTACTTTTACATCACTTTTAGTCAAGTCCATACTAATCTTTCCAGAAGAAATCTCGGAACATAAGTAAATTACTTTTAAGGACCATTAATAAGGTTTAATTGTTAAAGAGATTATTTATATTTAAATTTTTAAGGATTTATTTAAAAATATTTAAAGAAATTATAGATAGATATAGATAATAATACTCTAAATGTGGTGGTGCAGGCAGAACGTGAAAGATTATTTGAAACATTTGTATGGAGAATTGTATGGATTTTCTAAAATAAAAAAATGGTAAAATAGTAAAATAAAAAAAATTATATATATTAGTTATTATATATTTGTATATAAATACATATATAATTTTTTTTATTAGTAAATTTATATATAGTTTTTTTATTTTTATTTTTTTTTACCAAAGATAGGAGACTCGAACCCGCAATTCTTAATTGAGTATAAGGAGATTATGTTATTTGAATTATAACTCATTGGCAAATTTATATATAGTTTAATTTATTTTTAATATATATTTTGTATCTCAATGTATATTTTATATTAATAGTTAATTTTGTATATATTTAATATAATTGATAAATAATACTTTAATTACTTTTAAATTATAACTTTAATTATTTGTGTATCTCATGCAACTTCTACTCATATAGATGATTCCTTGCAGGAAAAAAAAAGGATTGATTATACAATTTTGAAGTCGAAGAAGGAACAAAAATCGAGAAAATTAATATAAAGATATTGTTGCTTATTTATAATATAAATTTGGTTCTTCTACTTAAATATTTTCCCAATAGATCCTTTTTAATAATTTAAATATAAATAATCTCATTTAATAATTAACTCTTGTTAGGTGTCCTTAAGAATAATTTTTCCTTTTTTCCCCTCCAAATTCTATTTACAGAAATCTAAATGGCAGACAACATCCCTTTTTAAATCATCATAGTTTAAGAATTTCTATTTCTATTTGTTCAAGTCAGCTTGATGCAAAATCTATTAAAAAACTAAATTAGTATCTAGAAAGATAAATTACTCCTCACATTTTTCTCGATTTCGATCTATTACAATTATATATATAATATTGTGTAATTTACCTAGACGATACTTCACCACTAACATGAATTATTATAAAAGCAAATAACAATGTTTCATGCTTCAAACTTGGCATGAAAAGACGAACACAAGATAGCAACGAGAAATAATAAAAAATGAAATCATGATAAGGAACGTATATAAGACCTTATAATATAATAATGTTACTACTAATATAAATTAGTGGGGGCCACAAATATTTGATGAGTGTAGAAAGAAAAAAGTAAGAGTAAGACATCACAAGACCCATTCAAGTGCCCCACAAGAGGGGTCATCATCTCTCTTTTCAACCACACATAACAATAACACTAACACATGCTTCCTCATTCCTTTCCCTTTTTTTCATTCATTCATTCATTCATTCTTTTCCATCGCAATTCGCAAAGCTATAATTCCCATTGCGTGCCTTATGGTATTATACCAAAATCTCCTGCTTTACCCCACATTCTCTCATCTTATCTTCTCATTTTATTTCATTTTTGCCACTTACTTGCTTACTTACTTACTAGGGCTAATTTTTTTGGTAACAGATGTAAAAGAGGTGATATACTCTAATATTATAATTTTTGGTGTTTTTTAAAACTGTAGAAAGTATATAAATCAAAGGGTCCGATTTCTGTACTTTAAAATTTTTATTTTTTTTTTAAAACAAATCGGACGGTCCGATTTATGTACCTCTCACAAATCGGACGGTCCGATTTATGTACTTCTAATAAATTGGATGGTCCGATTTCTGCTTCGTTAAACGATTCCACATTTAAAAATAACACCACAATAATCCATATTTTAAAAAAACACTACTACCACTCTAATATTAAAAATAAAAAGTTCTACTTACTAGTCCCTTCTTTTAAAAATATCCACCGTTTTTAAATACAACTATTTATTCATACACTAAATATCAGTTATTATTAATTATTATATATAAAATTATATATTTAATATCTTATAAATATTTTTTTCTTAATTATAGATTTAATTATTTTTGTGATTGATTATTTTATTAAAAAATATATAGATATCTACATATATAAGAATTAATTTAGTATTTTTTTAGTGTATATAAAATTATTTCAAATAATACATTTTTAAGCAAATAATTGATTGGTTTATACAAATTTTTGTTTTTATATTGTATCTATTAATTTTAGTTGATCGACCATCTCTTATCACCTTTATAATTGACCTATTACAGTTATTTAACTAATATAATTATTTGCTAAATTAGAGAATAATTTATTTTTATAATATTATATATCGAATATTAGTATGAACTAAAGATATTATTATTATTATTATTATTATTATTATTATTATTATTAGGAAGGGTAAACTAGGAACTTCAACTTCGATACTAAAATCACTCTAGATATTTTTTCTATTGAATTATAAGTATAAATATCTTTTGGCAAATAATTTTAAAGTAAGTAGAATGTGAAATTACTATTTTTTTTTTATTATTTAGAACATAGTTTTCTATTAATGCTGTTGCCCAAAAACCAACCAGAGTGTGCAAGTGCTAAAGTAGGCCCAAGCTTTGAACTTGAAGGCACTCACACCACCATGTCCTACAATCACTTGTACCCATTTGATGCCATGGAAGAAGAAGAAGATTTCTTTGATGAAATGGATGAAAACAACCATGCTGATGGTGGTGTTGCCGACGATGATGCTCTTGATGAGTATGAGATGGTAACCCCTTTTCTTTTTCTGTTTCTCTTTCTTTGAACCCTCTCAGTTATTCATCGAGTTCATATAAAAACTTTTTTTTTTTAATTTGTTTATTTAAGAGAAAAAGGGGCTATTTGTTTTCATGCTCATAAGGTGTTTGATGATTGTTGCAGCTCACTAAGGTAACTGATACATCAGCTGCACAAGCAAGGAAGGGAAAAGACATTCAGGGTATTCAGTGGGATAGATTGAACATATCAAGAGATAGTTACAGAGTTACAAGGCTTGAACAGTATAAGAATTATGAGAATATTCCTGCTTCTGGGGATGCTGTAAATGAGGTTTCTTTTTTTTTAATATTTTTTTGTTTTATCAAACCCTTTTCCTTTGGGATTATGGGGGGCAGGGAAAGATGCAGAAGTAAATTTTGTTTCTTTGTCTCTCAGGATTGCAAAAGGTCTGTGAAGGGTGGAAAATACTATGATTTTTTCTATAATACAAGAATGGTTAAACCTACCATCCTTCATTTTCAGGTTTGTTTGATTTTTCACATGGTGCTCGGACCTTGTTGCTACTTGATTTTATTCCTATTATGTTTGTTGTATTGTTGATAAGTATTGTAGTGTTGCTTGAGGAGAGTACATGGCTGAAAAGTTAAAAAATGAATGTAATTCTTGATGAAAGCCACTAATTAATCAGTTGTGAAAGATATAAGCTGCTATAGATTCAATATATACATAATATTTGGTGGTTCTGCAGTACTTGTTTGGCAGTCTTGTCTTGTACAGCTGCATTTCTTCATATGATTTTATTTCACTTGTTGGTATTTCATTATTGAGGAAAGAAAACCGATGATCTTCAAATCTATTACTGTTTTATCTAGCCCTTTGAATGCTGTACCGGTATGTTTAGAAATTGGATTAAAGTTGTTTTTGTTGCTATATACATAAAGATTCAAACATTTATCAATTTGCATTTAACACTCTATTGTTGCTTCTTTTTTTAGTATATGGTTTTATTGATGTAGGTTTGGGCAGTTTATTAATTACTTTTCAAGCCTAATGGGTGATGATGTGTTTCATTTTTTGTCGGATTCAGTTGAGAAACTTAGTATGGGCTACTTCAAAACACGATGTCTACCTTATCTCCAATTACTCGGTCATGCATTGGTCATCATTAAGCGGCAATTTGTCGGAGATAATAAATTTTGCTGGACACGTAGCCCCAAGTGAGGTAATGAAATCTCTTACACAACTTTGTTTAATATTCATGATTTTAGCTTTAGTTTCATATACATTAATAGTTTTGTCCTTTACACTATGCATCCTTTGGTTTTGTAGAAACATGCAGGAAGTCTGTTGGAAGGATTCTCACAGACCCAGATTAGTACTCTGGCTGTCAAGGATAATTTTCTTGTCGCCGGAGGCTTCCAAGGAGAACTTACTTGTAAGGTAAGTCGACATACTTTGGGACTTTATTATATGCATATCGTTTTGGCCTCTTGATACTTCATTAAAGATGAGGTCACTCTATCTATTCATTGAGGATTACTCCTTTACTATTCTTTTAACTGGTCATATATTCAATGCCAAGCTGTATGAATTATTATCAGTATATGGGTTACATATATTCATTTTTCTGTGCTTTTGGTTATAGTTTTCCCTGTTTCTCTTGATAGTGGTGTCATCTTGTTCTTGGCTGCCAATTGTATTGGTTGTACATACTGTTTTTCCAGTTTTGCTCTGAAGAAATTGTTGATCAGAGTTTATAATGCTTATATTGAATGCAGTTTTTGGACAAGAAGGGAGTAAGCTTTTGTACGAGAGTCACCCACGATGATAATGCTATAACAAATGCAATTGACATATATGACAGCTTGAGGTATTATATGCCATATTTTGAGTATCATACTGAACTGTCCATTCACCCTGGAGCATTGTTTGACATGAGAACTTTTGCAGCGGTGCAACTCACTTTTTAGCTTCCAATAATGATTGTGGCGTGAGAGAGTATGACGTAGAAAGCTTCCAGCTTTTGAATCACACTCAGTTCCCTTGGGCAGTTAATGTGAGCACTCTTTGAGTATTCTAACTGATGCAACTTATTTTTTTCCTTGTCATCTCTTCTTTTTAATTACTTCTCAGCTCACTCTCTAGTTATACTTCCATCGATGTTCATCAGATTATCTTATGAGTTTTCTTGCTTCACCATGAACTTCAACTGTTTGAGTTAGTTTTAATCGCAATTTCATATGAACTTGATTCCTAACTATCTGCTTTTGATGCAGCACACCTCAATCAGTCCAGACCGTAAGCTAATGATTGTTGTTGGAGATCATCTAGATGGATTGCTAGTGGATCATCACAATGGGAAGGTACATAGTTCATATCATTATGTATTTATTTATTGAACTTTTCAATTGATTTTGTCCTGGTTGATGGTATTTTGATTTTCCTTGCAATGGATCAAATCCTTCAATTTGCTATGAAGTTACAATTGCTATGTAGTATAGAGAGATATAGTGAAAGTGAATACTACGTCGTCACTTCATATTGTGCCAAGAGTTAAGGAAGCAGCTTCAACTGACATCTTTGTGAATTGTTTGATTATTATTTTAGACCGTCTCATCTCTCGTTGGTCATCGAGACTACTCTTTTGCTTCTGCATGGCATCCTGATGGACGTGTCTTTGCAACGGGGAATCAGGATAAGACTTGCAGAGTATGGGATGTAAGAAACTTATCATCTCCAGTTGCCGTTCTAGTCGGTAATCTTGGAGCAACCCGGTCTATTCGATTTTCGGCTGATGGTCAATTCATGGTGGTCGCTGAGCCTGCAGATTTTGTGCATGTTTATAGTACGAAGGCAGATTACAGTGAAAGGCAAGAGATCGATTTCTTCGGAGAAATTTCTGGTGTTACTCTTAGTCCTGATGATGAGTGTATGTATATTGGAATCTGGGATAGGACTTATGCAAGCTTGCTACAGTATAATAGGAGGCATTCCTATACACATCTTGACTCCTACTTTTGATTTCCTTCCAACATCTGGATAATGTTAATTTATAGAGCATTATCAAATCCTAGATCCTTTTCCATTTCTTTTTTCTTTCCTTTTTTTCTTGCTAGTGTATTTTATATTTTTATGTAGGTCTGTTTGATTAATGAAGAACCACAGTATCATAAGATGTTTCTGGTCAACAGTACATTTTTGTATAGTGCATACTTACTACTCATAGTTCATCAAAGAAATCAACCACTGTTTTCTCTGTCTTTCTGATATTTTGGTGTGAGCTCACTTGCTACCTATCTGAACTTTTTGATTATCTTCATATGTAACCTTTGTTAGCTATACCAAATTCTGTGGCATAGATAATTGTGCTGGCTTATCAGCAATAGTGATAATATGAGGAGTTTGCTGTCAGTGTTCAAATCTAAACCAAATTAAATTGTTCATTCAATCTAATTTAAACTAAAAATCGATTAAAGTTGCACTAATTTAAATTTATTCAGATTATATTTTTAACAAATCGCATGAATTGGATCGAATTTTAAATATATTTTTTAAAACTGATCCAATCTAACCTGCAAGATGAATATAATACTAATATTTGTTGAGTTAAGAATATAACTAACATATAGCATCCCTATTTCATCATTTAATGAATAAATGAACATTTTTTCTTCATTCTCATTTTTATTTGAACAGGTGCGAGAATTCGTCTTGTATATATGTGTCTTCATTCTAACACCAGGAAAATAATAAAAAGATGAATGAAGATTTTTTTATAAATAGTAAGATATTGATTTCAAAAAAATATATGTTGTTTTAATATGTATTTTATATAGTTATTTTTTAATACATATAACATGAATTTAAACGAGAGAACAATTAAATGAATATAACAAAAGAGTGTATATATATAGTACTAACAAGAGTATATACATAGGATTTGATTACTCCTCCCAATCTCTTCTCTTACTCGTATATCAACTTTTCTAATTACAATGTTAATACTACATAACAGAGAAGAAGGAGTTTATGCAAGCTTTTGTAGGAGGAGCCAACAGCACTAGGAAGAGGAGGTGGAGGTGGGGGTTTTACTCCTCCTCTTCCTCTTCTTCTTCTTCCTGTGGATAGATCACTTATTCCAACATAATAAGGTGCTCCACTTGGATTCTTGCCAAAAGCAGCTCTTGCTCCTCTACTATATCCTCCCTCATCACCTGCATACAGTAGTCATACATTGAGCTTCTTGTCATTCATTTATATTGATGTCAGCAGTGTTATCAAAATCGGACCGGACTGGCCGGTTCAACCAGAAAACCGGTGAACCGGACCCTCTACCGATCCGCTCCGATATTTGGATCGCATAAGATTGAAAACCGGTGCGAACTGGTTAGGGGTTAAATTTTAACAAAATGTTAAAACTAGGGTTCGAACCCCTCCCCTCTTGGAAAGGTAACATTATTTTAATGCAAATTTTAATATATATATATATTTTCTATCAAATAATTTTCTTCTGCCTAATCTACTTTAAATTTAGTTATAAATTCACTTATTTTTAAATTAATTATATTTTTATTTAACAATAATTATAAATTCATTTATTTTTTCATAATTATATAATATCTATTAGTATTGTTTTTTAATAAATACTTGTAATATATAATAATATAATAGATATAAACTAATTAATAAATTATTAAAATTTAATAATAATAATAATTTTAATATAAAAATAAAATAACAAAATAACAAAATAATTATTAAAATAATAATTATAATATTTATTATAAAGTAAAAATAATAAAATACTTATTGTTTTTGGTCCATATTATTTTAGAATAGTTTGATACTCTTAAAATATTAGTAAAAATATGTATTTTAAATTATAATTTTAAATTTTTGACTATTTTTATTTTTTATTTGCATAGTACCGAGTCAACCGGTTCAACCAGTGACCCACCGGTTGAACTAGTAATCCAGTGACCCAGTAATTTGACCGATTCGATTATCGGTTCGGTTCTGACAACTATGGATGTCAGCATGAAAACAATGACACAATTTCACAATTAATAATTCGTAAAAAAGATGAAACTCTTGAGAGATCTTATTGTTACCTTCGGTACCATTTAAGTTCATGGATATTGGCATCAGTGTCATGCCATGGCAGTTTGGTTCTTTTCCAGTTGTACAAACAAGGGGATTTCCAATAATGCTGAAAAAACATTAACAGGAAAAATAAGAACATTCTCTTATGTTAGTACTGAATTTTTGGTTTCTTGAAGCCTATTAGAAACAAATGCACCATATAATCAAGAAAAAGAGATTTATTACTTGAAGGATTTAGCTAAAATTCTTGGTATAGGGCCACTGATGTTGTTGTAGGACAAGTCACTGAAATTGATAATCACAAAAACAAGATAACCATGATTAGAATAAGAGAAAACTTTAAAAATAGAATTATTAATACACAAAAAGAAACCAAAGAAAGAGTTCAATGAATATTACAGAAAAGTAAGCTGTGTCATATTAGCCAATGATTCTGGCAATTCACCATGAAGACTGTTATTATTGAGCCTCCTGAAAACAGTTTAAGCAAATTAAACTCTTGAGCAGTTAGACATTAAAATCAAGGACTATAAGCTTCCAAAAATCATAGCTCATATGATATAATATGAGCTTACATGTATTGCAAACTTCTCAAGTGACCAAGTGAGGGGGGAATTTCACCACTGAGGAAGTTATTAGAGAGATCAAGAGTTTGAAGCTTAGGTAGTTTTCCCAACTCTGAAGGGATTGGTCCAGTTATGTTGTTATTCTGAAGCATCCTGAAAAAGAAAACACAAAAGCAGTTAAAAAACCAGAACACTCATCTAAATTTGTAAGCTTCAATCATCAAATTAATGATACTGTAGTGTTTTTCTGATTGTGATTAATTACTTACACAATCCGAAGGCTGGTTAAGTTTCCTATGGTTGGAGAAAGAGTACCAGATAAAAATTGACTTGGAGTACCCCTACACAAGGCAAAACCAAACTTCATTTTCAGCAAACATTTTAATCAATTTGAACCAAAGAAACTAGTACTTCAACACTTGTTTTGGTTTTTCTACTTCAAATAGAAGATTATGAAGAAAAAACTTACAATCCAATCACCAAGTTCTCTGCAGAACAAGTAATCATAGTCCAGCTACAAGGATCAACAGCATCAGAATCCCAATTATCCAAAACACCATGAGGATCCACCAGTGAGTTCTTTAACCCCATTAAAGCTTGAACTGCATTAAAGAGATATAGATATATAGAGAAATAAGACACCACCCCATTTCATAATTCTGCATACTGAGCTCATATATGAAGGAAAGTTTCAAGTTTTACCTTCAAAGTTTACTCCTTTGGGAGAAAGCAAAGCAGTTGCAGTGCTAAAAAACAAGAAAAATGCAACAGAACATGGAAGAAGAAGAAGAACTCCTCCTCCTCTTCCTCTTCCACTTGCTCTTCCTCTTGGAGTCCCCATTGAAATTGGAGCTTCCATGGATCAGTTACAATAGACAAGTACTTGAAGAATTAACAGTGACGTTAACTGATAAAGTTGTTTTGAAACTTTCAACGGTTCACTTCTCTCAGATATGAGTGTGGTTGTTTCTTCTTTCTTCACACTGTGTGATGATGATGTTCAAAATAAGAAAAGAAACTAAATATCAATGCTTTCCATGCCAGAATAATGAATCTCATTCACCAAAAATCTTGTGTCATCAGAACCAAAGAGAAAAAGAAAAAGTATAAAATGGAAACTTAATCTAGCATGCTTGTCACTATTTTTAGGAGATGGGTATGGAGGAAGAAACTTTATTCCCATCAAACAACATAAGAAAATAAGACAATGAAAGAAAGAGACTCGTGCCTCTTTCATGCATGGTTCCTTAGGCCACATTTTGATTCCAATATACCAAAAATTGAAGTGAAAGGAATGAAGCCTAACTATACCCAATACCAGAAAGTCAGAAACCCTCTATATAATCTTCCTTAATTCATTGATCACATTAAATTCATACATTTTCCCTCAAAAACTAATAAGAAATTAGAGGCCTAGCTAACCAAGTGCATCTTGACAAATTTTAATTCTATGTATTGTGAGATAATTCATAAACTTATATCTAATTAGATGCTACTATCTCTAAGTTCATATAAATATTTAAAATAAAAACTTTATCTATATGACAATACCTGATTATTATAATGTAAAAGGAATTTAAATTCACATGTATAGTATGGAAATTAAACTTTTGATGATTGATGATGAAGATGATTAATAAATCAATATCAAGAGCTTAATGAAGTATGAGAAGTCTTATTAATTAGTCCTTCCCCACCCATTCTATATGTTTATATCTTGGTGTTTATTTGTTATTTAGTATATATAGCACAAAATGTTAATTGGGTAATATTATATATATAGGGCTATTATTATATTCATATCGTACTTTTAAAATAACAGTTTTAATTAATGCATTCCAATATAAAATTACATAAATATATTATAAATAGAAAAATAACAACAAGTATATGAGATCTGATATTTTGTTATTGAATTTTACTTGGTTATTTTTTCTTCAATGCCCTGTTTTCTTAGCTTAAAGGACAAATTCCAGTGAAGATTGTAGTTTGTTTGTTGACTATGGAATGAAAATGTCTTAGAATTCATGTTATTATTAATATGAGGGTATCAAACTATAGTGAATTAAAGTAGATTGAGGGAGGAATCATGAAATGTATTTGCTTATTTAGCCTTGTTTGATTCCTAAGCATTGAAATTTCTGGCTTCAGAATTATTAAAACATATTGGAGTCTATAAATAAAACCTTTTCTCTTAGTGGTTTGTATCCTGAGATTTTGTCATGGTAATTTAATACTTCACCTACTAGTATGCAGAATTAGTCTTAAAAATTCAATGTCACTTTTGTTTGGTTATATTATTTCATAAATTACTAGCCATCTAGCTACCTCCTTTTGGAATAATTTTTGCAGTGTGAATATTTGGCTATTTGGTTTCTTCCCAAATATAGAAAAAAACAAAAATTATTAATGAATGGTAGGCCATGGAGTCCACGTTCAGTTGTCTGACATTGCAGTTGCATGTGGTCTTGTAACATTTTTTTTTTTACTTCTATATTTGCATGAATTTTATTTTGTTTTATTAAGTGAAGAATTATACTTATCTTTTTAATTTATTACACATATGCTAATTTCTGTAGGAAGAGATGATATTATGAATTGTGATACTAATTATTATGAACCTGAAAAGCTTGCACTTCTTACTGACCAGTAAGTAGCTCTTGGTAATTAGAGAGAGAGTAAATTAGAATATTCTGATTTTGCTGTACTCTATGTGCAATTTGGTCTTCAATTTATGAGTAGAGGAAATTGGTTATGTGGCTGTGGAAATTAAATATGTATTTCTTTCTATTTTAATTTCTTTTCTTTTAAACAAATATATAAACTACTATCAAACAAAAGAATCGTATCTTACAAAGTTACAATAGAACTAACAAAGACCAAAACATAATAAAAAGAAATATCCAGATGAACATAATGTATAGGTCTATACTGCTACTTTATATATCAAATGGGTGATAATATAAAATTGACTATCAGAGTAATGTATAGGTCTATACTCACGTATTGTGATCACAGCGTTGACCATAAATCTTGCCTACTTCAGACAAAGCTGACCTCCATGCTTCTAACTTGTGATTGTATCTGCCTTTTTCTTCATGAGCAGCCATGGCTTTTGCATATTCATTGAGCTGGTACTGCACATCTGATTTTGCCACATTGAAATAGATTGGTAACACCAGTCGCTTTCTTCCATTTTCCGAACACTCCATGATCTTGACCAGTTCATCAAGGCACCACCGCGAAGTTGGATACTTATCACAAAGTATCAGAATTGACATCCTTGATCTTTCAATGGCTTCAAGAAGAGAACCTTCGAGCTCCTCCCCTATTCGTAGCTCCTCGCTATCTCTGAAGGTGTCGATTCTTTTGTTGATCAAAGCATGATAGAGTGTGTCTGTGAATCTGAGTCTTGTGTAGCCTCTAAAGCTCAGAAAAACATCATACCTGAAATGTGATGATACTGCTGCACCTTTATCTGACGATGATGAACCTCCCATGCTAACAATCTTTGCAAGTTTTTAGTTGCAATAACCAAGAGTACTCTACAAATGATATGAGAAACTTGATTAATTAATCTTATATTCTTTCAGCTCCAACAAACATATTTCATGCAAAAACTACTGATATTTTAATCCTTACTTCTAACAAGTTGATATTAAAATTAATATTAGTGTGAGATGAACGTGGACATAATTGTTTATGACAAGTTGGTTTTCTAGTACAAACTCTATTCAGTTAGTCTTAACATACAATAAATAATCAACTTCTTGCCATCTCTTCTTTTTAACTACTTCTCATCCCTTCAATTTGCTACAATTGGAAAGAGTTTGAAGTTAGAATTGGTATATAGTATAGACAGATATAGTGAAAGTGAATACTATATTGTTTACTTCATATCATGCCTAGAGTAAGGAATGTTAGAAACTTATCATCTCCAATTGCTGTTCTTGTTGGTAATTTTGTGCATGTTTATAGTACAAAGGCAGATTACATGTCACTCACACTCTCAACAGAGCATGTTCAATGTGACAGAGAAGTATAATACAAATGTGCTCAAGGAATTAAAATAACAAAATACAGAGGAAAAAAAGGAGAAGAAAGAAAAACCGTGTAATATTACAGGTTCACACAATCACACTACATTACAGGACCACAAGTTAGAATGATTCATCTTAGCAACCATATAGAAAAGAACTAACTTGCATCAAAAGGTAATTAAATAGCACCAAGACATTGACAGTCAATGCCTCAGAGATCAAACATCATCATCATACTCTGCAAACTACAAGTTACTACCCCCAAGAGATAAACGATGATTAACATCATATTCTATAAACTCCAAGTTACTACCCAATGAACGCATTTGTTTAGTAACCTCCTTTAAGTCAGGGCAGTTATAGAAGACTGCACGGCGAAGGCGAGGCATCACACCTTCTTCTGATGTAAGACATGTGATATCCACACTGTCCATGATAAACAATTGAAGCCGCAGAAAGCTCCCAGCAGCACCACAATTAAGAGTTTCTTCCTCACAGCTTCCATATATCAGTTTTAAAATCTGAAGGCTGGGAATTTGTCCCAAGGTATTCATATCTTTAGATTTCAAATCTTTAAAGCTTGACAAGGAAATTTTGGTAATATTTGAAGGAAATGCAATTCTATCTAATGTAACACAACCATCTCCAAATATAAGTACCAGCTTACGTAGGTTGTTTAGGCAGTACAGGCTCCTTAAGTTTTCGTCAGCTGAACCTTGGTCTTTATTTATACTTACACCCAGTTTTCTCAGGTTGGGAAAGCAACCATTGTCGAGTAAGCTCCCTAGTTGTGAATCGGCAGACACATAACATAGTGTTTGGAGATTCTGCATTTTATCTTTTACTACTTCTTCATCTACTGATAAATTCAACTCAGTTCCACAACGAAGATGTCTCAGTTGCTTTAACCTCCCAATACTTAGGTCTTTCTTAAAGATCATCACATGACACGTTTTTAAACTCTGAAGCTTACATAACTCGTATGATTCACAGAGGAACATTTTCAAGAACTTGAGACTTTCCAACTCCTTCAAATACTCATTTAGATATGTGTACCCATATGCAAAATATATCACATTAACTCGGCAATCTTCTGGAATATAATGTGGCCACTCTCGTGTACCATCATAAACGAACAAGGAACAAGTGCATGATTGATTACATGTTACTAAACATGAATAGGATCCTATATCCCCAGGAAAGGACAGTCTACCAGCACTTTTAATGTTGTTATCCGGTTTGTTGCTCTCTGATATGCACAATTCCCGGAAGAGATCATGGATCTGACATGTTTTCACGCCTTTGCCATCACTCCTCCTGTTCGCCACTTGTACCAAGTTACGATCCACTAGCTCCTTCAAGTATTGCTCACCGATATCTTCAAGTTGTGGTGGTGATTTTGATCTTCCAGTTTGGATTGGCTCTATGAACCCTTCTGCTATCCATAGACGGATTAAGTCTCTCACCCAAATCTCTTCATCTTCAGGAAACACCCCAAGATATAGAAAGCATGGCTTCATTTTGTTGGGCAAATCATCATAGCTAAACTTCAAAAGCTCCATCATCTCCTCACTACTATCCTCATCAGCAACACTCCAATAAGGCAGTAAATTCATGATTTCTTCCCATGCATCCTCTGACCTCTCCCTCTTTGCAACAAGCCCAGCTGTGGTTTTGATAGCCAATGGTAAACCCTTGCAAGTTTCAACAATTGATCTGCCAATAGATTCTAGCTCAGGAGGACAATTTCTTCTGCAGAAAACCTCCTTGTGAAACAGTTCCCAACTTCTTTCTTTATCCATAAAGGAAAGCTTGTGATGAGGTTTCTTTGACTCTGAAACATAAGCCACCTGATCATTACGAGTAGTTACTAGTATCATGCCACCATTGTTGTTTTCTGGGAAACAATTCTTTATAGTGCGCCATGCTTTACTGTCCCAAACATCATCAAGGACTACCAAGTACTTTTTTCCTTTCAGACATTTCTTCACCTTCTGCTTTAGCTCCTCTTCACTGCTTGAATCTTCAAATTTAGATGCAGACGGCTTCAGACACTTGAGAAGGCTTTTAAAAACTTCCTTTCCACTGTAATCCTTGGAAACAGTTGCCCATGCACGGCAAGGGAATAACATCTTCACCTCATCGCTATTGTAGATCTTTCGAGCAAGGGTAGTCTTTCCTAACCCACCCATGCCAACAATGGAAACAACATTCCCAGGAGAATCTTCTTCCTTGAGTTGATTAATCACAATTTCAAAATCTTTCTCCAATCCCACTACATTTTCTTCCTTCACAGTAGAACTACTTCCTTCAGCGATGCAATATTTCTTAACCTCAACACCATTGTTCAAAATATGATCATCTAGCACATCTTCATATCTTGTTGTTATAATGATCCTACTACCAGGACCAAACCAATCAGTTCTTCTAGCTAGTGAATCCAGTTGTTGTATACTATCAACATCATCCAAAACCAGAAGAACTCTTTTTCGGCCTAGTCTTTGTTTTATTTCAGAGGATCCTTTGAATGTGCTTCCAATCTTAGTCCTGACCTCCTCTCCCATCTCAGAAAGAAGAGTCTCTTGTAGATGTTCTAGGCCACCACCACTTTCATTTGTCTTCTCACTGATATTGGAAAGAAAACTTGCAGTTACAAAGTGAGGCCTAATCTTGTTATACAGCTCCGCAACAAATTTGCTTATTTCATCACCATCTCCATGAATTCCCAGCATGAAACAGGTAACATGAGAACCAATCTCTAGAAGTGATTTTGCCTCCTCAAGTTCAGAATCACATCCAAGTGGACGGTCGATATACAGAGGCAAAGGAGGAAGTCTTTTTGTGACCTCTTCAACAATGTTGTCAATAGCCTCACCCCATGCTCTGCAACGAACATACATAAACATTTTCTTTTTAGTTTAATTTTCTCCTCTTTTATACAAATATATATACTACTATTAAGGAAGAGAATCATAGCAAAATAATTGAGATGCTTTTACAAAGGAACTAACAAAGATCAAAACATAATAAAAAAACACTGTCCCAATAACACAGCACTTAATAAGCACTTATGGAAGTGGAATGTTTTAATAGAAAACATAAAGTTTTTTGTATATTAAATAGATTATTAATGCATTGAAAATCATAAGTTTTCTTTCTTTATTGTCTTATTAACTCATTGTTAAGTCATATCTGAGTAAACTCAGTAAAATTGGGTTTAATCAAAATTTTGTCTCTTGGATATCAAAGTAAGTAATTCTCTAGGAAATTCTTTTAACTAAACTTTTAAAAATAAAGATATAACATCTAGACTTAATCTATTTTATAAATGTTTTTTTATATTATTTTTAAAAGAAACAAACTGGTATAAATTTAGGTAATTACCGCTATATCAAACTGTGATGATCATATACAATTGACAATCAGAATTCAGAAGCATGTATAAAGTATAAACATTTAGAAAGCATTGTCTACAAAAAAGTAAGTAACCACTCACGTTTTCTGATCACAGCGTTGACCATAAATCTTGCCTACTTCAGACAACGCTGACCTCCATGCTTCCAACTTGTGGTTGTTTCTTCCTTTTTCTTCATGAGCAGCCATGGCTGTTTCATACTTATTTTTCTGAAACTGCACATCTGATTTTGCCACACGGAAATAGACCGGTAACACCGGTCGCTTTGTTCCGTTGCCGGAACACTCCATGATCTTGACGAGTTCATCAAGGCACCACTTGGAAGTTGGATACTCGTCACACAGTATAAGAATTGACATCCTTGATCTTTCAATTGCTTCAACAAGAGCACCTTCCAGTTCCTGGCCTATTCTGAGCTTCTCGCTATCTCTGAAAGTCTCGATTCTTTTGTTGACCAAAGCATGATAGAGTGCGTCTGTGAATTCGCATCTTGTGTGGCCTCTGAAGCTCAGAAAAACATCATACTTGAAATATGACAATGCTGTTGAATCGTGATCTGATGGTGAAGCTGCCATGTAACAGTCTTTAACGCTACGCTTAATCGTAACTGGAATAATAATCACAAGAGTAGTTACAACCAAATATAAACTCGGAGCAGGTTTCTTTTAGTATAATTAATTGAAAATTAAACATACAATACTTCAATTTCAGATCGCTTCTTTATGCATTATTTATTTGCTATACGGAGCAGCTGCTTACCAGGTGTCGATTGACTTGGAGAGTCTATCTATACAAGTCTTCTATCTTAAAGATACCAGGCTGAGAGGAGGGTTAGAAGTGAGCCGAGTTGTCACAGCTAGTCCAAATAATAAAAATATGAGAAAAGGAGACCTATTTGTTCTGCAGACATTTTTGTAGTGATTATTGAAAAATATTTTTAAATTTCAGATCTTCTCAAAATTTGAACGGATCAGTCCCTCCGTTCAAATACCTCTGTCAGAAATGATCCGTCCAAATGCTTCTGTCAAGAGCTGATTCGTCTAAATTTTGTGAAGGTCAGAAACTTAAAAGTATTTTTCAATAGTCAGAGACAAAAATGTCCGGACAAAAGGTCAAAGACCTATTTGTTTCATAATTTTATATTAATAAATTATAATTTATATATATTAAAAAAATTAATTTTATATATTATTTATCTATTAATTATATATTTTTTATTTATGTTTTACATCAAAATTATATATAAAAATAATTATAAAATTTTAAATAATTAAAAATATTAATATATATTTGACAAATCGAAATGTTATTTTCTGATTATAAGAGAAGAAAGAAAAACCGTGTAATATTACAGGTTCACACTACATTACAGGACCACAAGTTAGAACGATTCACCTTAGCAACGGTATAGAAAAGAACTAACTTGCATGAAAAGGAAATTAAATAGCACGAAGACATTGATAGTTAATGCCTCAGAGATCAAACATCATCATCATACTCTGCAAACTACAAGTTACTACCCAAGAGATAAACCATGATTAACATCATATTCTATAAACTCCAAGTTACTACCCAATGAACGCATTTGTTTAGTAACCTCCTTCAAGTCAGGGCAGTTATAGAAGACGGCACGGCGAAGACGAGGCATCACACCTTCTTCTGATGTAAGACATGTGATATTCACACCGTCCATGATAAACACTTGAAGCCGCAGAAAGCTCCCAGCAGCACCACAATTAAGAGTTTCTTCCTCACAGCTTCCAAATCTCAGTTTTAAAATCTGAAGGCTGGGAATTTGTCCCAAGGTATTCATATCTTTAGATTTCAAATCCTTAAAGCTTGACAAGGAAATTTTGGTAATATTTGAAGGAAATGCAATTCTATCTAATGGAACCCAACATTCTTCAAACATAAGTACCAGCTTACGTAGGTTGTTTAGGCAGTGCAGGCTCCTTAAGTTTTCTTCAGGTGAACCTTGGTCTTTATTTATACTTACACCCAGTTTTCTCAGGTTGGGAAAGCAACCATTGTCGAGTAAGCTCCCTAGTTGCGAATCGGCAGACACATAACATAGTGTTTGGAGATTCTGCATTTTATCTTTTACTACTTCTTCATCTACTGATAAATTCAAGCCATTTTCACAACGAAGATGTCTCAGTTGCTTTAACCTCCCAATACTTAGGTC